>NW_021319063.1:215552-232754 GCF_001605985.2 Dendrobium catenatum
TATATATATATATATGTATGTATGAATAAAAATGATACATTTATCTAATGTAAATGGATTCATGCTGCCTTCTTTCTGTTCTCTTTCCCTCTTTTTTATTGTTATTTTTGAAATATTTAGGTCAAATAAGTCAAATTCATACACACATCACATATACAAAATTCGAAGACAAAACCTCTTAATTGATAGCCAAAACCCTTAACGAATAGATCAAGATGAGTTGAGTATCTTTCCCTCTTATAATAACTCAATTGATTAAGTTAGATGGAAGTCTTGTGTAACAGTAGTTTTTTTTTTTTTATCTTTTTGGTAGAACCTTCTCCTCACTGCATTATATGCGGCTATAAGTTATAAAATCAAAACACTTAAATTTTTATTCATTATGAGAAATTATTTTATGCGTAGTCCGGATGAGAAGAACCATCTAGACTATGAGTTTACACACTATTTATAAACATTACACACACTGATTTGATACACACTTTGACACCGGCCAGGTAGGGGCTCGACGAATGCACGTCGATGATCCGGTGACGGTCGCCAGACACCGCTCCAAGCACTTCTTGGAGGAAAGATCCACCACCTAAGAATCACTCTTAGGATACAGGAAAACACATGAGACTAAACTCAAATTTTATTCATATCAAAAATCTATCCTTATTACAAGACATTGGCCTATATTTATAGACTTCAGGTAGTCACATAATAGGCTACACAAGAAATAAGGCTACACCAATCACTAACAAGAAAATACAATTTATTTAAATGGACGCTCCTGCGTCATTCTACCAGGGTAGGAGGGAACATTGAGCTCGTAGAAAGAGATCCGGTTGGCCACCATAAGGAGGTGGGTTTGATTGGCTAAACCAATATGGATAAATCCAACCAGTGTCAACACCACTGCATAAACTATACTGGACTCTAGAACAAGTCTCTTCACTGCTACCCAATTGTTGATTCCTACAACTTGCCTGTAAAGATGTAACCTTGCAAAACTCACATTGCCATGGACCAACGGGGTTTTTAGGACTACGATAGCAATCTAAGTGAACAACAATCTTGCAGCATATCCAATCTTTTAAGTCGCCTTCAGGTTTATCTCCACCTTCATAAAATAGTTTACTTGGAACATTCCTCTTATCAGTGATGGCAAGCACATTTATTGCCTTAACAGGAGGAATATGCATGCATAACTCCGGCGGGCCATCCATCTTGCTCTGGTCATCGTCATACATGTGATGATCAAGATCAAGAACTCCACCGAACATGTCGTCATCATACACATCGTACACGGGTTCATCGTAGAGAGGCAAATACGACGAGTTCGGCAATGGATCTTCCAATTCTTCAAAGCAGAGTTCGATCGAAGGTGTGGTGGAAGACTGACGAGGTGGTCTGTCAAATACGTCTTCGTAGATAGAAGAGATATGATCATATCGTGGATGAATGCCATCAAAGTCCCGGGCAAGGGGGCGCACGTCTTTTTTTTGTTCAAGCCTCGATAATCGTTGTTTGAGGAGGGCAATTTCTTGTTGAAGATCTTGAATTTCGGCTTCTTGACATGGTCGTTGTCGAGTTCGACGAGGCCACATCTTGCTTGTCTAACAGGCTAAAAAAGTTTTTGTCTCTGGCGGTCCTGTTCGGATCCCAGATGCACTCCGCCAAGAACTAATTCTCACGGACGATCCTCTTTAGGCAACTGGAAATCCACCAGTCACTTTAAGAAATAATTCTTGAAGTCCGCCTCGGAGAAGATTGGCCATCACCTGGATTTTTCTTCAGGGAGATATCAAGAAATACTCAGAAATAATCAGGTGGCTGAAGACTGTTGTTAGTAGCCTTCTTGCTATTGGACAACACTTCTGGATTGCGATTCAACCTCTTGGTCCGAACCACCCAGACGTGATCTTCAAGGAGGAGGAGCAACTCTGACTGTTGGCTGTCAGAGTACGAGTGGAGATCGTTTTTTGGAGCGGGAGGGGAGGTAGGCTGCGAGCAAACGACGCCGATGATGGAGGTGATGTGACGAAGGACAAGAATGCCAACAACCCCTTTGATACCCTTTTGCACCACCCGCTGAAAGCAAGATCAACCCCTGGCCAGGTTCACGAGCAAAGGATGGATGACGCTTTGCTACTTCTTGATAGTTGACAGAATCTTGAATGTAGATGCAATATTCTGCACTCGTTTCTACAGACAACTGAACTCAATTTCTTCACCACCTGAAAAATCCATTCAGGATACAGAAAGAAAAATAGAGGACGCGCCAAGAAACTGCTTCTTCTTCTAGATCAGAAAACTCAAAAGCTCTCCCTGCCTTGTTGGTAACGCCAGCACCTTGCCGGCTCTGATACCAAATGACACCGGCCAGGTAGGGGCTCGACGAATGCACGTCGATGATCCGGTGACGGTCGCCAGACACTGCTCCAAGCACTTCTTGGAGGAAAGATCCACCACCTAAGAATCACTCTTAGGATACAGGAAAACACATGAGACTAAACTCAAATTTTATTCATATCAAAAATCTATCCTTATTACAAGACATTGGCCTATATTTATAGACTTCAGGTAGTCACATAATAGGCTACACAAGAAATAAGGCTACACCAATCACTAACAAGAAAATATAATTTATTTAAATGGACGCTCCTGCGTCACACTTTGTACAAATATATACATAGTGTGTACACTCATATGTCCAAATAATTCTTCGTGTCCGGACTCCACACGAAATGATTTCTCGTTCATTATATAGTATTCTCCCCTTTCTTCTACACATCTCATTTCTAGGAACTTATTCATGAAGGTTTCTCCTCTAGATGCTAATTCTATCCTGACCTCATGATGGATCTCCCCTAATAAATATAAATATCATTGAATACACAATCACGCATTGATCCCTTTTATTTATGTTCAATGAACTGATAGGATTTTTTTTTTTCAAGCATATTTCTGCTAAATCTTCTCTGTTGCTGCATAAACTGATGCAGTCTCATAAATTTGCAGGCTTCTAGTTGCCGTCCGCATTGTAGCTCTATCCCTGTTTCTCGCATGGAGAATAGCCCACAAGAACCCAGACGCCATCTGGTTGTGGGGTATGTCAGTAGTATGCGAGCTCTGGTTCGCTTTCTCATGGCTTCTCGATCAGCTCCCTAAAGTCTCACCCATCAACCGCGCCACCGACCTCTCCATCCTCAAGCAGAAATTCGAGTCCCCGTCACCATCCAACCCCACCGCAAAATCCGACCTTCCCTCCATCGACGTCTTCGTCGCCACCGCCGATCCCGTCAAAGAACCAACTCTTCTCACCGCCAACACAATCCTTTCCATCCTCGCCGCTGATTACCCCGTCGACAAACTCACCTGTTACCTCTCCGACGACGCCGCCTCCCTCCTCACTTTCGAAGCTATCGCCGAAGCGGCCTCCTTCGCCTCCGTCTGGGTTCCCTTCTGCCGCAAACACCGCATCGAACCCCGCAACCCCGACAGCTACTTCTCCCTCAACCGAGATCCATACAAAAACAAACTCCGCCCCGACTTAGTCCGCGACCGCCGCCGCATCAAGCGCGAGTACGACGAATTCAAAGTACGCATCAACGGTCTCCCTGAATCCATCCGCCGCCGCTCCGACGCCTTCCACGCCAGCGAGGAGCTCAACGCTTCCTCCGTTGAACCTGCCGTCAAGATTCCTAAAGCCACTTGGATGGCCGACGGCACCCACTGGCCCGGCACTTGGAATATCCCCGCCGCCGATAACTCTCGCGGCGATCACTCTGCCATCATCCAAGTCATGCTCAAAACCCCATTAGACCATCCCGTCTTCGGCGGAGGCGGTGGCGGAGCCGTGCTCGACTTATCCGAAGTGGATGTCCGGCTTCCGATGCTCGTCTACGTCTCGCGAGAAAAGCGCACGGCTTGCAACCATTACAGGAAGGCCGGCGCGATGAACTCTCTTCTACGAGCCTCTGCTATAATGTCTAACGCGCCTTTCGTACTAAACCTCGACTGCGATCACTATATTTACAATTCGCAGGCGTTGCGGGAAGGAATTTGCTTCATGATGGACCGCGGCGGAGACCGCGTTTGCTTCGTTCAATTCCCGCAGAGATTCGAAGGGATCGACCCTTCCGATCGCTACGCCAATCACAACACCGTTTTCTTCGATGTCAATCTGCGTGCGCTCGATGGCTTGCAAGGCCCTGTTTACGTTGGCAGCGGATGTCTTTTCCGCCGCATCGCGCTTTACGGCTTCGACCCCCCGCGCGCGAAGAACCACCACCCGCTTCATATGCCTTCGCCAGACTTATCGATTTCTTCCAATACCAGCAAATTCGGCAACTCGATCTATCTAATGGATTCAATTCCCGTGACGGAGTACCAAGGTCGACCGCTCGCCGACCATCCGTCGGTGAAGAACGGCCGGCCTTCCGGGGCGCTGATCTTCCAACGCGACCCGCTCGACGCGTCCACAGTGGCGGAGGCCATTAACGTGGTGTCATGCTGGTTCGAGGAGAAGACGGAGTGGGGGAGTCGGGTCGGGTGGATATACGGGTCGGCAACGGAGCACTTAGTAACTGGTTACCGGATGCATAACCGCGGGTGGCGGTCGATCTACTGTGTCACCAAGCGCGATGCTTTTCGAGGCAAAGCCCCCATTAACCTCACGGACAGGCTTCACCAAGTTCTCCGTTGGGCAACTGGTTCGGTCGAGATCTTCTTCTCCCGCAACAATGCTCTCTTCGCCAGCCCCAAGATGAAGTTTTTGCAGCGTGTTGCGTACCTTAATGTTAGCATTTACCCCTTCAGCTCAATCTTTCTCATCGCCTACTGTTTCCTCCCGGCGCTCTGTCTCTTCTCCGGGCAGTTTATAGTGCAGAGTCTAGATATGACCTTCATCATTTACCTCCTCGTCATTACTCTCACTGTCTGCCTTCTCGCCATTTTAGAGATCAGGTGGTCAGGGATTGAGCTTGAGGAATGGTGGCGTAACGAGCAGTTTTGGTTTATCGGCGGAACCAGCGCTCACCTCGCTGCAATATTGCAGGGGCTGTTTAAGGCTGTCACTCGGATTAAGATCCATTATACTCTAACCTCAAAGTATGCCGGCGGCGGCGGCGACGACAATAACGATGACGAGTTCGCCGAGCTCTACCTCGTGAAGTGGACGTGGCTGATGGTTCCGCCGCTGACCATTATCTTGATGAACTTGATTGGCCTTGCAGTAGGCGTGAGCAGAACTCTGTACTCGATTATCCCGCAGTGGAGCCGGCTGCTCGTCGGAGTGTTCTTTAGCTTCTGGGTTCTTGCTCATCTGTACCCTTTCGCTAAAGGGTTGATGGGGAGGAGGGGGAAGACGCCCACTATCGTCTTCGTGTGGTCGGGGCTCATTGCTATCACGATCTCGCTGCTATGGGTAGCCATTAAACCACCTTCGGCCAATTCTCGGATTGGTGGTTCCTTCTCTTTCGCTTGATTCCATTGCAGATATGGTGATTATTGGCTACTTGATTGCAACTCTGCTTCTGCTAATCTTAATGTGGTCCAAATAAACCTTAGTTTTGAATTCATAATTCTTTAGATTATTTTTGGAGATTTCAATGAATCTTTTGTCATCTTCTATTGGAGCCTTTGAGCGGAGGAAAATTAAGCATTTTTTGAAAAACTTGACCGTTACTGAACGGTATGGTGAGTTATAAATTATGAAAAGTTTTATTAATAAATCGTAAAATATATGACTTGAATATCTAACCACTAAATTAGAAAAATATATAAATTAAATGAGAATAATTGCCTCCTAAAATTTTAAATAAAGAAAATTTGAATGCAAATTTTAAAAAATTGAAGGGGGACAAATTAACAAAAATAACTTAATTTATTATTGTTCAAACAATTAATTAGAAAATAAATTATAAATAAACATCTAAGATCACCAAAATAATATTCCATTTAGAATTCCATGATAATATAATGCGCATAAGGCTGGTTCCTAACAATTATAAATACAGTAATTGCTCAATGTGGTGGTGCTGATAAGGAAGAAGCATTAGCCAATCTGGATCTCAATTCCTTTCTCAATATCTTCCCTGAAGGTGATTTTGGAATGGCATGAACAAAGTACACTTTATGCAATCTTTTGTAGAACACCACCTAAAACAAATGAATTTCATCATAAATTATATATTTTAACAACTGCTATTATCAATGCATTTTATAGGCTCGCGAGGATCAACGAAAGACGGCTTTTTTTATGCTTCTTAAAGTAGCTTTTTAATGCAAAAAATTAATTTTTGTACTAGAAAACTGCTTTAAAAAGCAGTAAGAAATCCATCCCAAACGAAACTTAAGTATATCTATCCCAGAGATTTTTGATGCAAGGAATGTGACTTCAAACAATATTTATTTTAATTATGGGATCAAGTTTTTCGAAAAAAAAAAACAAGCTTCTAAAGTTAATTATATCCTGGAAGTGCCTGACAATATTATCAATTGAGGTTTTGTTTGGGACGGCTTTCTTACTGCTTTCTAAAGCAACTTTTTAGTTCAAAAATTATATTTGTTGAAATAGAAATTTTTTCTACTAGAAAGCTGCTTTAGAAAGCAGTAAGAAAGCTATTCCAAACAAATCAAGAGCCAAATTAGCTTGTGTTCAAAATCAAGTAGGATCAATGTAGGTCTAATTAGGTCAAAATCAGAGTGAATCGTATATTGATCTGTAGAGGATGATTGAAAACGGTAGACACAAACACACCTAAAAGGATGTAAATAATGATCAATGAGATAAATGACAAATTTAAATTTTGATTTGGCCCGAATTTTGCTCTTAAAATAAAAGTTTTTATATTTCTTGAATTCAAAATTAAACTTGACCAAATAACTGTAAAATAATGAAATAAAAGAACCTGTTTGGCTATGAACTCTTTTACAGTTTCTTCAGTGAGTTCAGTGTCTTTGGATTGAACAATGAAAGCAACAGGAACTTCACCAGCGACTTCGTCATTTTGCCTATCAAATCACAACAAAAGCCAACTAAAATAGTTATATTTAAGAAAAATATGGAGCTTTTTAGTTCCTTGAATAAGCTAAATTAATATATGAAGGAGATAAGTAATTACGGGACAACGGCAGCATCAGCAATGAATGGATGGCTTAGTAGAAGGGCTTCGAGTTCTGCTGGAGGCACCTGCAAAAATGTATCAAACTAGTTCTCTTGGTCACCATTAGGGGTGTTAATATTTGACATGATCCAAAAATCTCATGTTAGGGTCAATCTGAACCCGAAACGGGTCGGGTTCGGTTCAACAATTTGACCCATTTCAAACCCAAAAACGCATTGACCCAGCAACCCGAGCTAGATTGATCTGTTTTGACATGAAAAGCTAAGATTGACCCATTTTTGGACCCGAAAATTAGCAGTTTTTTGTTTGCACCGGGTCATTCGGGTAGTGTCGAGTTAACCCGGATCCGAAGCAGGTCGGGTTTGGGTTCGGAAAACTGACAAGTTTGCAATAACAGGTCAGAATCGGGTTGACCCGAATAGTGCAGGGTTAGTTTCGGGTTCGACCTGAGCCCGACCCATGACCCAAAATTGACACCCCTAGTCACCATTGCTGGACTATGATCCTACGATTATAATCATTCGACCACTGCTTTTAACTATGACACTTTAACCAATTCGTTTGATTACAATTCTCCGACTACCATCGTTTAGTTATAATTCTCTAACAATCATGGCCTGATTATAATCTCCAGACTATTGTCGCCAACTGCAACCTGCTGAGCGCGATCATCTGACTACATCCTCCTAAACAATCTCACCCGATTAAGACCTTCCAAACATAATTGCTAGTCTATGTCAATGCTCCCTCCATCGCCACCAATATTGAAGCACACCATCACCTACAAAGTTGATGTGTTTCATCGACAGCAACTATGATTCTCAACATCACCATGAAAATTTATACTGAATTCTTGATTTTAAAATGATTGACTTTTAAATATAGCTTCAATGTCATAAAGGTCTTCTAACTTCTACCATGAAATTCATTCTATGCAGTCTATCTTTGCTATACTTATCAACACCTTCTTCAATCATAAATAAAGACATCATTTGAAATCAATAACAACTAGTAGTTGAATCATTTCAATTTGGCTAAAACCCATCATTTTTTTCCTTTTTTTAATGGATTATATACATTACCTGAAAGCCTTTAAATTTGATTAGCTCTTTAACCCGATCAACAATATAAATCTCATCATCATCATCCACGTAGCCGACGTCGCCTGTGTGTAGCCAACCCTCCACGTCTATTATTGCTAACGTGGCTTCTGGGTCATTCATATAACCTGTGGCATGACGCACCTGAATAAATTATCTGAAACTCTAATAGAAGCGTAGAAACTTTTGAATTTTTAAAATTTTAAATAAATTTGGAGATGAATAAAATAAATAGATAATTATTTAATTTTATATTATATTTATCTTAAAATACATTCAAGTGTTTTAGAATAAAAGTTATTGGATTTACTTCAAAATTACTAATTAATTTGTTATGAGAATAATATTACTTAAAAAAGGTTTGTATTGTATTAATTTCAAAAAAAATTCAATAATTTTTAAGCCCAACGTACTATAATTTTTATCCAAATATCTCAAAAAATTTTCTATATTTTAAAAAATGTATTAATTTTTAATATGATTAAATTTTGATCAAGTTGTGCTCTCCTAACTTTTTTTAGAGATTTGCATATCTATATATTTAACCACTAAAATTTTAAATTACATTTAACATAATTAAAATTAACTTATTTAAAATACAATATATTTTAATATGATTTAGACATTGAATTTGTATTTAAATATATATAAGGTGAGTGTTCAAAGGCACCCATTGGTATTCTCAAAATTTATTGAACTTTGTGCTACATGGTAGAATGCAAATATGGTGTGATTTCTAATTTGTGAAAGTTGTGGGTGGAAAAAAGAGATATAGGGTCCACTAAATTAATTACCTTTCATGATTTGGGCTCCTCGGATGCAAATCTCGCCAGGATTGTTTCGTCCAAGGGAGAATCCACTTTCAGTGTCTATCACTTTGAGCTCAGCGTTGCGAACTACAGTGCCGCAGGAGACCGACTTCGCCTCCGTCGGCTGCTTCGCGAAGGCCGGGCACATCGATATCACCGGCCCGGCCTCAGTCATCCCATAGCCCTGCAAATTTCTATTTACAAATATATCCATTGCTCTCCCCCATGAAAATTTGAAGAAGTTTATGTGTATTTTGACAATGTTGGGAGATAATTAGGCTAAGAATTGACCAATTTAAAAAAATAAGTTTAATTTAAAATAAACATGTAAATAATTAATCATTTAATATTTCATTTATCATAAAATATATAATTTTAAATTTATTATGCAATTTTTGTGGAGTAAATAAAAGAAAAAAATTAACTTAATATTATAAATGAAAATAAAAATATTATACATAAAATTAGGTATTCATATTTTTATAATGTGCTTTGGGCTCTCATTAAATTATGATTTGTTATATTTTATTAACAGAAAATTATTCCCATTATTTACTAAATTTAAATTAACAAAGCATTCATTTTTTCTAAGATTTTTCAAATTATAATCGTATTTACAATTTTTTTAAAATGTCATATATTTCGTTTTCTCTGTCCAACCATTATTATTATTTGGGACGGCTTTCTAACTGCTTCGTAAAGCAGCTTTAAGAGTTAGTAAGAAAGCCCTCCCAAATAAAATCTAAGAGGCATTGAATTCGAAGCTTATATATGAAATATAATATGATTTATGTGCGCTCATTCTTTTTTTTGGGAACAAGGGTATCTACCCACTGGCACTTCAAAGGAGTACTTGACAGTGTAACTAATTCCTCGGCTGAACTTAACGAGGCCTCCCACCGACATTAGGCCCACACTTGCTTTGCCACACTGAAGAGGTGAGGCAGTAGTAGAGGGGATTCAAATGCGGATGAGAGGTTCCCACCAACCACCCTAAGCCTCAGTGTTGTGCTTTCATTTTAATTGGGTGAGAAGTCCCCCAAAGGCAAATTGTGAATTTTTCAGAGAATCTAATTATTATTTTTTTGTATATTTTAATTAAAAAAATTATTACTTGGGCACGTGACAATATTTTAAAATGACCATGTGGTGTCATGGCTCATGACACCAACTTTTTACTTACCAACAAAGTAAGAAACCAACCAGCTAGCCTGCTCAATTAACACCCTAAACCCTAAAAATTACAGAGATGCTTAAAAATTAAAAAATAAAATCAATAATATTTTTTATTTTATATAAAAAATTTCAAATACATTTGTATATAACATTTTATTTATTTTTTTAAAAAATAACATTTTATTTGAGATGATTGTAATATTTTATAAATATTATTTTAAAAATATTGTGAAGAAAAAATTAAAAAAAATTACTATGAATATTACAATTTGTGTGATTAAAAAAGAAACCTGGCCGAAGACTGCGTGCGGCAGCCGGCGGCATAGCGCGGTCTGGAGCTCCTTCCCGAGCGGCGCCGCCCCCGATAGTACAATTCTTATAGAATTCAAATCAAAGCTCTCCAGCAGAGGACTTTTCGCCAAAGCTAACACTAGCGGCGGCACCACCGCCGTCGCCGTCACCTTATGCTTCTGTATCAGTCTCAGCATTGCTTCAATCTCGAACTTCGGCATTGTCACAACCGCCGCACCCGATCTCAGCGAGCAAAGCAAAGTAAAGTTGAGAGAAAATATGTGAAACAGGGGAAGAACACAGAGCACAACGTCATCACTTTTCAGAAAAAGATTCGGATTTTCTCCATCTACTTGTTGCGCGATGCTCGTTATCATGCTCCGGTGAGTTAACATCACCCCTTTTGGCAGACCCGTCGTTCCGGACGAGAAAGGAAGCGCCACCGTGTCGTCGGGGGATATAGAATTTAGTTCAGCAAGTTCAGACTCGTTGGCGTCGGAGAGAACGGTGAACGGAAGGCAGGATTTTTCCGGCGGTGGGTCATCGACGGTGATCACCGTTGTTCCAGTTTGGAGCTTATCGACGAAGATGGAGTGGGTGATGATGAGTTTAGCCCCGGAGGTTTTGAATTGCTTGTGAATTTCCGCTGGAGTGCAGAATGGATTGGCCGCGGTGGCGGCGGCGCCGAGGAAAGAGGTGCCCATGAAGGCGAAGGCGAATTCAGGGCAGTTTTGGAGGAGGAGGAGGATTACATCACCTTGTTTAATGCCGAGGGAGGAGAGGCCGGCGGCTGTGCGGCGCGAGAGAAGGTGGGTTTCGGCGAAGGTATAGACTCGGCCGGAGGTGCCCGAAATGAGACAGGGGTTGTCGGCGAAGTCTGAGAGTTTTTCGAAGCAGTAGGTGTGCAGCGGTAGGTGGTTGGAGATGGGAATGTCGGGTAGTCTGGAGCGGAATATGACGGTCTCCGGCGGTGGTGACGGTGGTGCTGACGGGGAATTGTCATGTTGAGAGGAGGAGACGCTGATCATGGCTTCTCCGTCTGTTTTTTGTCTTTTCTCTTTAATTAGGCTTAGGAGGTGAAGTTGCGACGGAGATCTGATTAATTAAGCTATCCGATCTGCTGGCCTAAGCTACATTTTAAATGGAACAAAAAAATCAAATTCTAACTTTTATTCTTTAATAAATCGAGCTCAAACTCAATAAGAATTAAACGAGTTCAAATCAGTCACATAAAAAATTTAAAAAAAATTAAAATTATTCTGTTCTTACATAAAAAATATCAAATAGTTTTGCTATAGATTTATTTCAAAAACACTATTGCAATATTCTTCATTAAAAAAAAGATTCTAATTCTTTAAATAATTACATTGACAAGAAGCACATGGAGCTTAGGTGCACTGCAAGCCATTTGTGAAGGTATCGGCCGTGCTATACAGTTAAAAAGAGAATATATTTTATTATTATTAGTTTTTTAAATTGATATTTTTCTGAGATTTGGTCAGAATCCCTGGAAGATCTGAGCCGTATATTTGGAGGCAAGCTGGCAAGAGGAGAAGCTGGGTGGGAAGATCCAACGACGAATAATTTTAACCTTGAGAGGAATTAGGTTTGTAAGGGCTTCTCACTTGTGGACCTGTGGTAGGTGGGAAGGGGAGAACGGCATACATACTTTCACCAACCCCACCACCCCATCATAAATAAATAAATAAATATATATATAGCATTTTATTAGATTAATTAGTTTTTTTTTGTTCTCAAATAAAAATAGATAAAACACTTTTAAATTTAAGATTTATTTGGAATGACTGTAGCTTTTTATAAAAGTGATTTTGAAATTATTAAGAGAAAAATAATAATTTTGAAAAGTACTATTAATCTGAAAAGCAAAACAATAAGAAAGTTGTCCCAAACTGACCCTTAATTATTTCATTGTAAAAAAAAAATAGATCTAAATGAATTTTTATATAGATTATTTTGAGGAGTACTGCAGTATTAACGATGTCTTCATAAGTTCTTATTAATTGCCTCGCTATATCAAGAAAGTCTTAAATACAACAACAACATATATCCTTTGTACGATTATGTGGGGTCGGCTACATGAATCCTTTTTTTTCATTATGTCATGTTAAGGCTTTGTTTGTGACAACTTTTTTATAGTTTCTTAAAACAGAATTTTAGTACAAAATTTTAATTTTTGAACTAAAACTCCGTTTTAAGAAGCAACAAAAAAGCCGTCGTAAACGAAACCTAAAAGTCAAATTCTAGTTTAAATATGATAAAAATCATTTCTAATAACAATAAAAACACTATCGTTGTCAGGTCCCAAGTCATGTATGAGAAAAGAGAAGGATTGCGTTAGGTAGCCGATAACTAGCGTAAAAGTTTGGAGTAATAATGACAAGAAAGTCCTTAGATAAGAGTATCTAGACTAAATTTTGATCATGATGATTTTTAATATTTTTTAATGTTTAGTGTCTTTAATACACAATTACATACATTCATGCCTTTATTGGAGGATTAAATCACTAATCATTAAGTAATAACGGCAGAGGGTAAAATAATTTATGGCCTATTGGTTGGAGGAGAATATTGTTTTATCCAAAATCTTGAGTTCAAGCAATAAATTTTAGATTTATTGTACATTATTTAAAAAAAATAAAATAAAGAAAAAGAGTTTTAAAGCATATGAATTTGCAATATATAAATAATCAATTAATTATTATATTATATATATACTTTTCAAAATATTTTTAATAATTTTAAATTTTTTTTATGATTAAATTTTTGAAAGGGCAATAAATGAACAAGGAGGGTATGAAATTGGGTGCAAAAATTATGGTCTCATTAGAGCTGGTGGTAGTTGGAGAAGCTCACACCTACCTTCCCTTCAATAAAACCAACGACTTTTCTTATCTCTCTCTCAAATGCATGAGAGGTCCAACTAACTTTCATTGAACTATTAAGGCCGAATGAACACAGCCTTTATGTTACATTATTCCTCTTCAACGAAATTATAACTATCAATGAAATTGGAGCATTTGGATAAATTGTCCAAAAGAATTATTTTAATGAGATAACCGTAGTGACAACAAAGGTGTTTTTCCTTAGGCTTTATTTGGGACGGCTTTCTTACTGCTTCTTAAGACAGCTTTTTTGTACTAGAAAGTTGTCTCAAGAAATAGTAGGAAACCCGTTCCAAATTAACAAAGACTTAGGCTTCATTTGAGACGGCTGTCTTACTGCTTCTTTAAACATATTTTTAGTTCAAAAATTAAAATTTTTAATACTAAAAATCTGCTCCAAGAAGCAGCAAGAAAGCCATTCCAAACGAAATCTTAGTCTAGTCTATATAAGCTCCAATCAATCAAATAGAACATAGTTAAAAACTTCATGATATTGCATGAGGGATCACCGACCACCTTTTGGTTGCTTCCACTGATAGAGAGAAGAGAAAATAAAGGGAGAGAGGGAGAGATTTAGAGTAAAAGAAAACATAATAGAACTTTTATTCCTTCTTTTTTCATATAACTAAAATAAAATGATGAAGTACTTATAAGCCCATTCCTTTAAAAGAGACTGGACCATCTCACTAAAATTGCAATCAAGGGAAAAAAAAACTAATTACAAATTGGACCAAACACTAACAACTTCCAAATTTATAGGAGTTCAAGAAAGTAATCCATAGTTTATAATCATGTCTTCTCTGAATGAGGGAAAGATTGGATTTTTGTAATCTTATTCATCTAGTGAATTATTTTAATTTGGCCATGATATATGATATTGACCCTTTTTTTTTGTTTTTAGATACATTTTGGTATTCCCTAAGAATTTCTTTAATTATATTTGTGTGTGAATTTTTATGCAACACCAAGATAAACAATTCTTAGTCTACCATTACAAGTCTTTCAGCATACAACGAAGCTATACATCATTCCTTCCAAAATATGTACTATAACTAAGCAAAGTGTTATCACTCTTATTCCTAAGAATAACCATCCCAACACCTTTTTTGATTATAGAACTAATAATACCTTTTTATGTGGATATTGTGAAAATCTTAGCTAATAACTAGGTCTCTTATGTGTGCCCATTCACTATTCACACAAATCCAAGTAGCTTATATGAGAAGTTTTTTATCGTGCAACAAATGTTTGAAACATTTCTTCTTGTTAGAATAATTAAATATATTAATT
Organism: Dendrobium catenatum; assembly: GCF_001605985.2. NCBI lineage: Eukaryota > Viridiplantae > Streptophyta > Magnoliopsida > Asparagales > Orchidaceae > Dendrobium > Dendrobium catenatum. The sequence continues at coordinate 230,237 of NW_021319063.1, forward strand.
ATGCGAGACGTCGTAATAATTATTTAAGAATATATATTTAATTATATAAACCATTATGTGGCCCATATATTTGAATTACTGCTATTTAATTATTTATGTTTAAATCGTATTGGTCAAGAAAAGATAATTTGATCATTCGTTTATGGGCCGTTTGATCAAATAACTCCTATGAGCGGTTATTATAAAATAACTCATCTGAGTTATTATAAAATAACTCCTATGAGTTATTGTAAAATAACTCATATGAGCGTTTATTGTAAAATAACTCATAAGAGTTATTTTATGAGTTATTGTAAAATAACTCTCATGAGGAGTTATTATGAAAAATTCATAGGAAATAACTATTGGTCCTCTCTCTCTCTCATAAGGAGGAGTTATCTTGCTCTATAGATGATAAACTCATGATAGAAGAAAGTGAAGGGAGAAGGGAGAAAAACCGTAGTTCGACATTCAACGAATTCAAAATGAATCAAGGTATGTTTTTCTTCTGATTAAAGATTGTGAAAATCATCTTGTTTAAGATCTTGAGGATTTAAGACTTATGTAGATTCAAGTCTTTTTTGTTTCGATTTCTTTTACATAAATTATGATGCGAGTTCTTGCAAGAGTTATAGAACTCTATTAAGTCTTACACTTCTATCTTAAGAAAATATCTAAATATTATTAAACATACCATTATTGCAAACCTATATTGCTTTGTAATATCTCCTCACTCTAACATCGTAAATTTTCTAGTACAAAATAAAGTTATCAGTCATTTCTTTCATCTTAAGAAAATGCTTAATATGATTAACCATAATATTATTACCTTTATCAACAATAATAACCATCCTAACACATTTTTGATTATCGGACTAATTGGCCTACTACTTAGTGATACATTCTATAAGGTGATTTCTAAGCTCTTATTTCGGCCTAATTGGCTCATTCACTATTCTAAATGAAGAAATTATTTCAATATCTACTTAGGGATGTGTCTAACATGCACTAGAATCTCATTTAAAGGCTCATATAAGTTATTTGGTAAATTGAAAAATTGTGTAGTGAGATGAAAATTTTGAGCTTATTTCATTAGCTAACATATTCAAGTTGCTTTACTCCCTTTGCTAAACTAACTTAAACTACTAGCTTTGCTTAGTCTTATTACCAAAATTTGTTCTTAAAAATATAACTTCTATGGTGTTTAAATTTTTCTTTGATGAAAAAAATTCAAAGAAGATATACATCATTGCTATGTTAATACCTGGTGAAGCGGCATGCAGTTGTATATATTTTGACCAAGTCTGGTAAGGGTAACTCATATTAGTTTTATCAAAATAATTTCCACTCATGGTGTTTGAATTTTATAAAAATATATATATCATTTTCCACTCATATTAGTTTTATCAAAATAATTTCTCCCTTTATGTGCAGTCGACCACAGAGAGAGAGAAGGATTTTAGAGAGATAAAGTTAGATTTTGACACTTTTGATTCATTTTCTATTGTCGGCTCAGCGGCGGGTGGTGATGGTGGCCGGCGGTGGTGGTCGCTGGCGGTCGGCAACCGGTGGTGGTGATGGGCGATAAGCCAGCTTGCTTGCGTCGTATGACTTTATTACCTAGAGCGCATTAAAAAATATATAAAGCCAATTAGCCGAGATCAATGAACGCATCCATCCACCAAAGTCAAATTTCTTTAAAAATATTTTTTTTGGGGAGAATTAAGGGATAATGTCCGAACTCCCATACACAACACATATGCATGACTACCCATGAGTTGGCAGCCAAAACATTCAACCAACAGACCAATAAAAGCTGCATCATAAAAACAATTTCAATTAGTAAAGCAAACAATCTTGCTTTAAAAAATCTCCAACTAATCAAACAAACAAGCGAGAAACTATTCTGTGCGGACGCCGGATGCAGATTTATGTCTGGAGGTTAATAAGGTGCAGCCACGTCAGCGGTACCGAGCCGCGGTACAGAACGAAGGGGTGACATGACATATTCTGGTTGGTCTCCGGACGGCATTCGGCGTCCACATAGAAATAATAATTTTTCCAAAAAAACACACTAACAATTCCAATGAAAAATAAAGAAACACAGACTAAAAAGAAACAAGACTGAGACCATAACATGCCCCCCCCCAGCCTCTATAACCATAATTGTCCAATATCATCAGCCATGAGTTTTAAAAATGTCCACAGCCTCAGCTTAGAAGCTACCAAACCGCCATAACGTTTATGGAAGAAAAGCCAATCATTCGTTATCCTGCATATAATTAATATAAACAAGCATAGAGTAAGGCTAACATAATCGGCTTGGGCTAGGGCTTCGGGTGGTCGCGACGACGGCTTGGGCTTCGGGGGGTCGCGACGACGCGCGACGGGCTTCGTTCGCGCCGGCTCGCCTCCGTGCGTCTCCGGCGTCTTGTTCGCGGGACTCAGCTCGCGACGGCACGCTACAGCTGGGGTTCTGCCGCTAGGGCTTTGCCCTAGCTCTGCTGGGGCTCGTTCTTCAGGGAAGTCTCATTTTTTT
>NW_021319063.1:232918-250015 GCF_001605985.2 Dendrobium catenatum
GCCGACTACGGTCCTCCTGACCTTCGTCGCCAGCAGACTACGGTCCTCCTGACCTTCGTCGCCCGCAGACTACGATCCTTCCAACCTCCGTCACCCGCCGAATATGGTTCTTCCGATCTACATCGCTCGTCGACTATGGTTTGCTGCCCCAAACAAACATATCAACATTGATTCTTCCAACTTCCACCATGCAATGCATTTTATATGATGTATATTTGTTACTTCGAGCTAAGGCCTTCCTCCTAAGGATGGGCTTCATTTGTAATCAATTACAAGCACTAGTGGATTCATTCAAACTGGGCCAAGCCCCCGTGGTTTTTTTCCCCTTTTTAGGGGTTTCCACGTAAAAACTCTGGTGTCTTTTATGAACGCTACACCCTCATCTCTTTCATCTGCTTGTGTTCTGGATCTTCGTACAAAGCTAAGGCATTAATCTTTATATTTCTCTACCGCCGCGAATTTTCCAGGACGCAACAATAGTTAATAAAAATAATGTAGTATAAAGCAAAATTGATAGTATGATGATTTTTTTTTCAAAATTTTATGATAAAGAATAGTTATGATATATTTTATAATTTTATAATTTATTTTGAAATGAATATAACATGTAAATAATTTTATATTATATGTATTTTAAAACAAATTGAAGAAATTTAAAGTTTAGTTTAACTAAAAATTTGAATAGAATAGCTTGACATAAATTTTTTCTTAATATAAATAGAAGATCTGTGATTTTTTTTAATGTAAATAAATGTGGAAATAACAATAATTTTATTCAAATAAAAATATGCTGCACATATTAATATAAATGCAAAGTTGATATCATGGTTATAAGAACAATTAATTTGATATGTCATAAAAAATTGGCTTAATCACGCATGAATCTTGATGTATATTTTAACGAAAAACTTTTGGAATTAAGTTCAAAATCATATATGTTTTGATTTCTACAAATTTATACTTAAATTGATTGGCTTAAAAAGGCTAGCTTACAAAAAAATCCGATATGAATCTAAATAAGCCCAATTCTAGAGCTTGAAACATAATTAAAAACTTTGGGAATAAATTATAGGACTTAATGGTCTCCAAATTTGGAACTTTTATTTGGTCCGGTCACCTGGCGTAGCTCTATGTTCGGACGCCAATAAAATAGTGTCACGTGTTCTCACTATTTACCACGCGGCCTGACAACCCCGACCCGGAACGGAGATGAGATTGCTATGTTCGTGTGTCGGTATTTGCTCGGTATTTGCTTGGTATTGGTTGATTTTGCTCGGCAATAACGAGAAATACCATTCTGTGAAGGCCAACACCGAGCAATACCGAGAAATACCGCGGTATTGCTCGGTATTGGTCTTCACATAGCGATATTTTTCATTATTGTCAAGGAATACCTAGCAATACCTAGATCAATACCGAGCAATACGCGAACATAGCAATCCGGGTCAAGTCGTCGGGCCGCGTGGTATTGAGTAAGACCACGTGACAATATGTTATTGGCGTCCGAATGCAGAGCTACTTCAGGTCACCTGACCTAATAATTGTTCCCAAATTTGACATATTTATAATCAAATTGAGTATATCGATGAGAAGTCTAACAAAATAAGCTGAAAATTGATTAATTTCGACTATATTAAGGCACTTAAATACTGAATGAACTCTCTCTAATAAAAATAAAAATTAATGTGGGTCGTCTAATGGAGTGTTCTAAAATTTTTCCATATTTAGAGGATATATCACTCTAAAAAATTTATAAATATACCTCTATTCTCTACATGAAGGAGACATTTTGCTTGAGATTGAAGAGAACTCAAAAAGCTTAAAAGAATTATTAACAAATTTGGTAATCCTAAGTAGTTTTTTACAAAAAAATTAAGATATTGATGACAATAACTTGTTGTCAAATGGAATCATTAACAAATTAGGATCCTTTTTTACGCAGACTTTATTTTGTAATTAAATTGATCTGCACGAAGTGTTATGCAATGTCAACCTATTGGAGAGGATAGGGTTCCAGTCAACCCAAAATTCGAAATCAACCTGGAATTGACTTGGATCCATGTCTTGCACAGCCCCGTAACCCCACCTTGTGGTCTGCGCTCATTCTCGCGCTCGCCCCCACATCCCATGCTTGCATGCCTTACCTCCATGCTCGCGTTTGCATCCTCGCACTAGCGGTCCCACGCTGGCCTGGCTCACCCGCGCTCGCATCCTTGCGCTTGTGCTCGTACCCTGTTCGCATCTGTGGGTTAATGGGTCGGGTCGAGTCAACCTGAAAATTTGAATTTCTGACATGTTTGCCTAGTCGGGTTGGGTTTTGGTCGGAGAAACTCTAGGTGGGTCAAATTGGGTTGGACCCGAACCTAAGCTTGTAAGTGAGCCGACCTAGTTAGAAAGCTTCAAATAAAAAAGCATGACCACCTGGCCCGCCACACGCCCTAACTTATTTAGTATTTTCATATTCTTCTTCGCCTCACGCATACGAACAATTATTACGTCCTCCGACCGGATGCAGAGAAACATCCGGTCGCAGGCAAAATCCCGCTATACCGAGGTGTACCGAGTTTTTTTCGAAAAACTCGGTACACCTCGGTACAGCAGGATTTTACCTACGACCGAATATTTCTCTCATTCGATCGACCGGACCAAATAAAACTTCCACGCATACATCTAGAGCGGCTTCGTGCCTTTGTCTTCCACTACGATTTGGCTTACATAACTTGTTATTGAAAGAAGTTTCTCGTCAGATTTCGATTCGTGACTTCGTTTTCCACTGCGACTCCGACTCCGACTCTTCTCTTTCTTGCATTTAGTGCAATAGCTTTTAGCTTAGCTTTATTAGTACTAGACTTTAATTGCTTGATGCTTTGTAGAGCAATTATATCATATGTCACAACTTTTTTTATATAGTTAGTTCAACTTAATTATCAAACTTCATTGTCATTATCATTTTTTTCCTTTTGGATATTTATGTATTTACCATAATAAGGTTTATTTGCAATATTAAAACATTTAATTTAAAATGAACAGAATAGGAAATTTTATATACCCAAAAAAATTATTGTGTTTACTTTCCTATTAATTAAATAACTCAAATTTTAAAATTCTTATATTTAATATGCTCATACCTTGCAACCTAATAGCTACGACTGACAAAATCGAGTTTATTTTTTAATTCTATTTATTTAAATCTAAATTGAATTTAGGTAAGATTTACATCAATCAATTTAAAATAAATCAATCTTAATTTAGTTTGGGAAAAATAATTTTTTTTTTTTTTACCTAAGCTTGTAAGTGAGCCGACCTAGTTAGAAAGCTTCAAATAAAAAAGCCTGACCACCTGGCCCGCCACACGCCCTAACTTATTTCGTATTTTCATATTCTTCTTCGCCTCACGCCTACGAACAATTATTACGTCCTCCGACCGGATGCAGAGAAACATCCTGTCGCAGGCAAAATCCCGCTGTACCGAGGTGTACCGAGTTTTTTTCGACGGAATTTTGCCTGCGACCGAATGTTTCTCTCATTCGATCGACCTGACAAAATCGAGTTTATTTTTTAATTCTATTTATTTAAACCTAAATTGAATTTAGGTAAGATTTACATTAATCAATTTAAAATAAATCAATCTTAATCCAGTTTGGGAAAAATAATATGTAAATCAATTTAAAATAAATCAATCTTAATCCAGTTTGGGAAAAATAATTTATTATTTTTTGGAAATAACATTTACCATTTCATAACAATCTTCTAAAACTTTCCAAAAATTAATTGAAAACGGGTCAAATCGGATTGATTTCATATTTCCGAGTCAACTCGAACCCAACCCAATTTACAAACGGGTCAAAATCTCTAATCCAAATCCTAAATTTTTGGATTGATTTCTGATCAGATTTTCAGGTCGACTAAAATTTTGACGCCCCCACCAATGGTTCCTTCATCAGAGTAGATGGTTCCGTTTTACCCTTGCGGCAGCTTGGATGGCAAGGCACATCGAACGGACAGCAATTGCTGACTTTCATGATCAACGGCTGTTTCAGCCATTTCCCTGAAACACCTTCTTCATTCTTAAACCCTACGCTTCTCAAAACCCATATTTTTCCCCAATGACGAGGGCTGCTTTAACGATCAGTAATCACCATATTCTTAAACCCTACATATCAACAATCCATCGCACGCCAAGAAGGTGGCAACGAGGGGCGGAATCAGCCTTAATTTTCAGGGGAGGCAAATTTATAAGTAAAAATATAGAGATTTTTTTTTTCATATATCATTTTAGTGATAAATGATTATTTGTACTTGAATACATAATACATTTTAAAAATATTATCAGCATCTTATATAATGACAATTATTCTTAAAAAAATTAGGTAACACATCTACACAATTTGTCGGGGGTCCAAGGGGGCAGTGCCCTCTGACGGGGTTCGACCTGCCCTATCAGGTCGCGGGGTCAAGGGGCAACGCCCTTGCGACAGCGCCCCCGGAACAAATTTTGGTTGTAAGGATATTTTTGAATTCTCTTTACTATTTCTCTTTGTATTTTGTTCATTGTTTCTTAACAATAACATCTCTACATAATGTGTTTAGTTATGATGTGGGCAATTGCCTAAAGACCGTAGTATTTTAAAACTTTTAAGGGGGCAATTGCCTAAATTTACTTATAATAACCCTCTACACGATGTATATAATTCTGCTAGGGGGCAATTACCTAAAGAACATAAACTTAGGGGTTGTTTGGTAGCACCCATGATTTGATTTAAGTTAAATTTGGATTTTTGAAATCCTGAGGGACATAAATCGTAAAAACTGTTTGGTAACATTAATTATAAATCCTATTAAATTTAGTGTGACTGTTAGATTATAGAATGGATTTAAAGAGCGTATTCTTCCTCTGGAGCAAACGAATTTTGTAAATCCGTAAAACATTAGGATTTCAGAATTACGGGATTTAGTACGAAAAGGCAGAATTTTTCGTCTACGACAGCTTTCATTTGCCGTGAGATTTGGTTTTGCATTTTACGCGGTTTGGTTGGATTTTGCTCAAATCTGAACTAAATCCTGCTACCAAACAGCAACTTGAGCTGTAAACTGCCTTCTATTTTTTGTAGGTTTTTGAATTCTTGAGAAAGCAAGAAGAGACCAGGAAAACAGAGTTGGCTGCAGAGAAAGCAAAGTTCCAGGCTCTACAATCTCAGCATGAAACCGTAAGTTTGAAATTGGAATTATACTATCTTTGAAGGAGGCTTTGATCTTCCTATGGGGCTGTTTGGTGTTGGATTTGATTTAACTTTTGTGGATTTAATAAATCCTGTAAATTTAAATTTAATATGTCTCGAGACTGTTAAATCTCGAAAATTATTTCGTATGACAAATATTAAATCTTGTTAAATCCTGAAAAATTATTTAGCAATATATTTGAGGATTTAAAGCAGTTAGAGATTTAAATATGAAGAAATTAAATTAACTTGTAGATGTAAATCAACCATATCACATAACAAATCCGAGTACACCCCACCATAATAGCCCTAATTAACTTCATAATTAAGTAGTTGTAAAATACTAGAGCTAAATAGTTGAGATAATTAATTATTTAACTATTTCTCCTATTAGTGATTTAATAAAATTTAAGTAATTTTTAATTAGTTTTAATTATTAATTATATCATTAATCATTTAAATATTCTACTATTAATTAAGTATTAATAATGTTAATTTCAATAATAATTATTTGTATTTTACAATATATTAATTAAACCTTTTATTTTTTTAATATTGATTGTACTACTAATTATTTAATTAAACTAAATTAGCGTATTTAAATATACTATTAATCATAATATTAATTATTTATCTAATCTAATTAATTATTGTTAATTAAATTGTTTAAAAAAATGATAAGTTAGATTAATTTTTAATTTAGGGGTTTTCTTTTCATCTTCATTTCTTCGTTAATGTTGCTTTTCCTCGTCGCGATTTCTTCGTAGCTCGAGAGTGCCGCTGAATGGAGACGAGGAACGCTTGCTCGGACTGCAGCCGAAGAAGCGTTAGGAAAACGGCCGGCTGAGCGAGGAATACCACAAATCGGAGAGGCTAGGGCTGCGGCTATGAAAGCATCCTTGGTCTGGTTTCTTTTCCCGTACCATGAGCTCATTGCGGAGCAAAGGAAACAATGCAAAAAAAAAAAAAATGGTAATGGTTTTGGCGATGTAGAGTTTTCTATGTTTCAAGTGTTCTAATTATCTCCAGGAACTAGATTTTGCATTGATGAATGGTGGAGATGTCGCACCATTGGGATCACAGGGAGTAACGAAGATACATCAATTGTTTGATTGGGCGAAGAAATCCAATCGAGGATTGTTGCTCTTCATTGATGAAGCCGATGCATTCTTATGCGAGTAAGTGATTCTTTTCATCTCTAAATGTTGCCTAATGACACCATTCCATCCAACCATCTTCATAATTAAAATTTCAGACACAACAAACCTTACATGAAAGCGCTCTCAATGCATTTTTCCGCACGGGTGATCAATCCAAGGACATTGTTCTTGCCCTTGCGACTAATCGATTGATCGGGCGATCTTGATTCTGTTGTTGCACTAATAACTAAGAAAAAAAAAAGCTAATGATGATGAGGAACTTAAATATCTTTTGAAGTAAATGAAAATTCAGTATAATATATAAAACCTAGGATGAAGGTCTGCTATGTTTAATCATTTACACAGCCAATGGAAGGATATAAATACAAGGAACAAACCCAGAAAATGAAACCACATTGTATTGAGTAAATTAATTCTGCTTCAAGTTTTTGACCCTCCTTCAGCATTCTGGTCTTTTGCTTCGTTGTATTCTTCAAGGAGATTTATTAGGTTACCCTCAGGGGCACTAACAGAGGGCAATATAGCACGTCTTGGTGTAGACCGAGGAGTCTTAGCTACAGCTGCTTCAGGTGAAAGCTGTGATCCTTCTTTAACTACCGGCAATTCAATCCTCATCCTTGCACTCACAGAAGTCATTCTTTCTTTCCATATTCTTCCATCCTGGAAAAAAAAATCAGAAACTTATAGCTCTCTGATGATAGAATCCAGAGAATAATAGGTTTTAATCAGAAGGGATAACATGGCACAAGAACAGGGGGCGCAAGGGACACACTACAACAATCAGTTCTACAATTTTGATCTGTAAACGCTTGTAAATCTCAAGTATTTTCTATCAATCTTTGTAAAACAGCGAGAAACTCTTCCCAACTCCAATGAAAATAAGGAAAACAGTAGATTTTATTGCAAGAAATCAACTAACGGAAGAAAACAACAAGTACAAGTGATCCTCTATTCGAGAGGAGGATCAATCTCTCTCAATTTCTAGACGAATCTAGAGCCCAAAACCTAACCTAAGAGATCCCAAAATCAGCAAAATTCAAGATGCCCTAACCCTAGGAAAATAAAGTATTTAATGTATACAAATTAAAAGGAAATCCCTAAACAGTCTATACATTCAAATTTCTCTCCCAAACCCCTCAAAAATCCTTCCTAAAATGCTTTTTTAGCTCCTGCGGTGTGTGCGGCTAAAGCATGAGGCGGAGGCATTCCGCCTCGTTCGCCTGGGCCGTTCCTGCATGGACTGGCCGGATCGGCGGGACCGGCCAGATTGGTCTAACAGTATATGGGCACAACAAAAAAGTTCATCAACTATTGTAATTTGATTCCTGACATATTCATGCAAGAGAATGAAAAAATCTGTGCCGTTCAATTGGCAAAGAATGTCATAAGAAAACAAGTAGAAAGGTGGGGTTGTAAATGAGCCAGGCTGAAAAATAGACGTGTTCAGCTTGTTTATTTTATTTTATGTTGAGCTTAGGCCAATTTGAAGATGATCCAAAATTTAAGATTTTGTTTCTTATTTATTATTTATTTCTCAAGCACAAACCATAATCAAACTTAAATAAGTTGTACAGAGGAAGATCCTGTTTTAAAATTAATGACCTCTTTATCTGACACAAACTGGTACATAATTCATAATAGAGTACATGACAGTCAAGTTTTAGGGGCTTAGGTTTCATTTGGGATGTCTTTCTTACTGCTTCTTAAAGTAGCTTTTAATTAAAAAATCTGCTTTAAGAAGGTAAGAAAGCCGTCTTAAATGAAGCCTTAGACTGTTGGTTCCTCGCCTTTTTAAGAAAACCTCACATTTCTTACGGATTAAAACAAAAGAAAAGCATTTATGATGCTTAGGAACTAAGCCTATGCGGTCATAGTTTTCTGAAGACCTAGCGTTCTCCCGTCGATCTGTAGATCTTGAACTCAGTATAGTTGTGGAGATTGTTGATGCAGAGGAAGCATACTTATATGAACTTTAGTCAAGAGCATGAACAAAAATGAACTTTTAAAATCAGACTTAGGCTTCGTTTGAGATGGCTTTCTTTCTGATTCTTAAAGCAGCTTTCTAGTACAATTTGTACTAGAAAGCTGCTTTAAGAAGCAGAAAGAAAGCCGTCCCAAACGAAGCCTTAATTAGCCAAGAGCATGAACAAAAGTGAACTTTAGCAAAACAAATATCAAGTTGTTCATTTTATGTATTACTTCGCTAGAATCTGTCTATACACACTAAAATAGTTTCTCTACATGCAGGAACCTCAGAAAAAACTCTTTGAAATTTGTCTAAGAAGCTTAAAATTTACTAACAACTCAATTCATAACAAAGTCAATGATTTACATAAATCTGGCAGGAAGTGTGAAAAATCCTTGGTCAATAAGAATATGTCCCAAAGTCCAGATTGCCAACTCAAAAAATAAGAAAATAGTACAATTCATGGAAGATCATCCATGTAACATTGCTGCTAAATGCTAATGGGTAAGTAGCCAAATAGAATAACTGCACTTTCATTGTAAATAAAAAAAAAGAGTGATTTGGACTGTTCAAACCTTTCATGCCGAGTCACCATCTAATTGAAGCTGTAACAACCAAGCTCAAGTTAGCTAATTCTTGTAAAAAATAGAATGTTCAAGGCCATTGCATTTACATAATTCCCACCATATCAAACTACTCACAGAAAACAAAAAAATTTATAGAGCAAGGAAGAGTCTTAATCATCTATCTAATAGCTAGAGTCATGTGATAAACAGTAGTATGAAAGCCTGTAAATTTAGCATAAATTATTGAGAAAATAACAGAAATAAAGGCTTCGTTTGAGACGGCTTTCTTACTGCTTTAACGATCAATAATCGCCATATTCTTAAGAAGCAGAAAAAAAGTTGTCTCAAACAAAGCCAAAGAATATTTTTTAAACTTCCAGACTGTCCCATACTCACATTTAGTATGGATGGCTCGGGCATAGGACATCGCACAGGCTGATCATGGTTGAGAGGCTCTATTGGGTGTTCAACTGGTTTAAACTCTACAGCAACCTCAAATCCATGGGTTGTAGAAACAGGAATTGGAATGTTTACCTCCAAGCTCTGTGCCCTTTCTCTCACATTCTGTAAGATGTCACAGTACATATACCAAATAAGTACAGAAAAATCTTAGTAGAAAAAAGCATTCTCAACAGTCGCTTAGTGGATTAAAAAACAGGGATATGGTTGCCAATATTGAAGAACTAAAATATCTATATCAGTCAAATCAAAAGCACTTAATCCAACTCGATTATAAGTCAAATCAAGCACAAAAATCCCCAATTTCTGCCATCCCAAACTTTCTCGCTCAACAATACCTGATATAGGATCAAATTAATATCAAATCATAGCTATACATAACGAGAACTGCTTGCTTGTTGCCCTAAAAAAATCCAAATCCTGCTATGCTTGCTTCTACCGAGATCAAATTACCTTTCCACTGGTCGTAAATCACATAGGCAGATAAAAATCAAAATCGAAAATTTTACTACTCTACAACAATAATCAGACCCTCGCGCGCGAGAAAAAGAATGAAAACCTAAATCTCAAACTCCCGCAATTTAAAAGACCGATGCCCAAAACCTTACCGCTGCGCTCTGAGTCCTCCTGTGTCCGCTCCTCGAAGAGAAGCGAGAGAAGATTCCAACCATATCCTTCTCTTCTCCTTCTTCTTCTTCTTCTTCTTCTTCTTCTTCTCTTCTTCTTCTTCCCACTTTCAAAGCTAAACCCGAACCATTTTGCTTGTATCAAGAATAGAAAGAAAGGTAAGTGACCGTAACCACTCCACCGGCTAGATAAAGCGCGACCGAACGGATTGGTTGATCGCCTAATACATGGAGGTGAGAGTAGGCGAATAAAGCCAGCCAGGTAATGGCTTCTCGCTTCCCAACCGATCGTCCATTAGAAACCGGAGCTCCAAATAGATGAGACAACGAGGAAAGAAGGAGACGGGAGAAAAGAGGTCTGTTATCCCTCGAGACAACTAGGCGCCCTAACCTACGGTCTAGATGCGGCCACGTGAACGACAGCCGTGGCGTGGACGGCAGCTGAACGGGGGACACGGAAGGCGTTGTTTGGGCATTTATTAGTTCCAGATTACAATAGCTTCGTTTTTCTCTCTGAGGTGGGTCCGGATTAATTGACTCTAATCTCGATGTAGATTCATACACGTGTCATTCCAATGGTACCTTCGAACTGTTTGAAAATTTCCGATAGAGTTGAAGATCTCAGCCTCGGATATCGGGCGTTGAGATTAGAGCTCGGAGCAGTGGACGGTGGATAATTGGGATGATGTTGTTATTGTAGTTGTGGTGATTAAAAAAAATTAATGGAATAATAATAGGCTGATAAATTATGAATGATTGTCCAGTTTCAACAATCTCATGCTTTATAAGATGCTTTTTCAACAAAGTCGTCATAAAACGTTAAGGTTATATTTGGAATAGTTTTTTTTAGTGTTTTGTAAAGCAGTTTTTTAGTATGAAAATTATTCAAATAAAAAAATTTTATATTAAAAAATTGTTTTAAAAAGCAATAAGAAAAATATCTCAAATAAAATTCAAGTAAAAGTGTACTAAAATAAATAAAATTCGTTTGCCCAAATATAAAAGATAAGAAAAAGATCTTTTAGATTGTTGATGTAACTCTTTATTTTTCGGAATTACAAGTCAAGGATCAGCTAAAATTAAAGAGTAATGTGCTCGAATTTTATAAATCAAGGATCTCCATATCTTGATGTTTATAATAATATTAAGCATATCAATGAGAAGAGTCCAATGAGCACAAAATTATTTAATTATGATCACTTAATATGATATCGTCTCAGGCTAATTAATTTCTAATCACTGCATATACTTTATCATTTACGCATGATATATGTAGATTTACATTAAATAAGAAATATCATATATGTATAAGAGAAGATTGTACATACCATATAATTTTCATTTAAAAGTGTATCATTTAGCAAAACATGTAATAAGATTCCATTCAATAATATTTAGAATTGCTAATGAATAATAAATACAATTAGTTCAGGTGTAATTATACATGCAAGAGACTTAATATTTGTTTTCATATGAATTTCTACCCGCACCAAATAAAGATATTAGAATTATTCTCAAAATCACATACGTCAAAATTTTCTCTCCTTATACATAGTATGTTTCCTCAAAATTCCCCTTCTTATATACATCGGAATTCCTAAATAATAATTAAATATATTTTAACAATAAACTTTTCGGAAAATAAATTTATATTTAAAATACAATTTCTTGAAATTTTCTTCTCTTTATCTTTTCCCCCTTCTTTCCCCTCTTAATTTTCTTTTTATTCCTTTTTTTCTTTCCTTTGCTTCTTCTTATTTCCTTATCCTTTGTTTTTCCTCTTACCATCACTAAGTCGATGGAGGAAAATTCTATGAGTTGTTTAATAGGGTGTTTTGAATTTTGACTATATTTATGGGCATGCTAATTTTTTTTATAAATAAGCCCTACTCTCTAGATGAGAGGAGAATCTGCAGCTTAGACTGGGCTTGAGATTTAAGAGAGCTCAGAGGCTCTAATAATCTCGAAGTTCCACTTGAGCATCCTTATTGAGGCACCAATCAATCGCTACCATTAGAATATTGCATGAATATTATTATCACATTGCCATCACTTGATAATTATCTTCCAAACGTCATCGTTCAACTACTATCCTCCAACCATAATCACATAACTACAATCCTCTGATCAATGACGCTTGATTATAGTACTCCAATCATCATTGTGTAACAAAAATCCTCGGACCTCCATCACTTGATTATAATCATTCGACCATCACTATCTAACTATGTTCCTTTGATATATATTGCTGACTACTATCCTCTAACTTACAGTCCTTTGACCATTGTCACATGGCTACACCGATGACCACTGACTTGATCAACTGCCATCACTACTAATGCCAACATGCATCATGTTATAAGATCATTGCATTCCATCAACATTAAATCTAACTTCTAATGTCAGTATCATGACTTATGTTAGACTTCTTGATTTTTGATCTCCCCTCCTCAAAAGAGGATGAATAAACATAGAGCAAAAAGCCTCTTAAAGTTATCTTTCATGCCACATGACTCTTCTAACTTTATCTACATAGCATGTTCTATACATTGTATGATTACTACATTGAATCAATGCCTTCCACAAAGAAAGATATCATTTGTAATCAATGACAAACATTAGTTGAATCAATATTGTTGGGCCAAGCCCGTGGTATCATTCCTTTTCTTGGGTTTGGAAACTCTAATTTCTTTTTCAATTCCTGCACTTATCTCTTATTTATGCATATGTTGAAACTTTGTGTAAATACTAAGACAATAAACCCTTTAACTATACTATCACGAATATTCTAACATGTAACGTTTGCAATGGATGCAATTTAGGATCAGAGATGGAGATTGAGATTATTTTGTAACCTTATATAAAGGCCAAGCTACGTGTTGACAAATCTTTCATCTAGTTGTGCATCAAGTACCGATCGTCTCCGAACAATTTCAATTTCAAGTTTGAATTTTACTCAAAACTAAATCTTTATAATCCCATTTTCTTTTATGACTATCACTATTATGCATATTTGAGAATTACTTTATACTCGTTTTCTATTAGTGAATACATAACCTCTTAGTGCATGGATTCATCCCAGCATTAATGTCTTCTTCCTTACCAAAATTTTGCCATTGGGAAGTGTTGGTATGTCTTTACTTAATCATGATATTCTTTTTTTCTTTTTTTCTTTTCGGCTAGATTTTTTTAATGCCTTTATTAATACTTTTATAGTGTTAACCAATATTTATTTATTTGTTTATTATAGGTTTTATTTGAGATAACTTTTTTATTCCTTTTAAAATATTTTATAAAAAATTAATTTAAGAAATAATAAGAAAACCTTTGCCTTAAGCTACACAAATCCCTTAAATATACTAGCTTGAAATTATAACTTGCCCCTACCTTCAAAAACACTGATTTGAGCGCGGATCATTGCTACTGGATTTTCAATCGCTCAGCCAGTCTTCATTTGCCAGAGCAATCAAGACGGTCTCTTGCTCTGATGGCCTTGACGGTACCTCTTCCACCGCCGACGACGACAATCACGGAAGACTTGCGCGTCCGTCGCCATGCCGCACTCCGCCGACTAGACTCCTGCTCCACAATGCTTGAGCTTCGGCAGCACCACTCCCAACTCGTCCGCCTCGGCCTCTCCTCCGACAACGACGCTGTCGGCCGCCTCCTCCGCTTTTGCGTCCTCTCCCCAGCCGGCGACTTTCCATACGCCCTCCGCCTCTCGCAATTCCTCCCTCATCCCGACGCCTACATCTTCAACACCCTTCTTCGCTCCCCCTCTCTCCCATCCCCACTTCATCTCTACATCCAGATGCTCCTCCGCTCCGTCCAACCCAACCACTATACCTTCCCCTCCCTCCTCAAATCCCTCTCTTCCGCTGGATACGCACAATCTCTCACCGCCAGCCTCCAGGTCCACGCTCACGTTCTCAAGCTCGGATTCCACCCCGACACCTTCTCACAGAACAATCTTCTGAATTTATATTTTACGTTCGCTCTCCCCGTTGATGCCCGCCGCATATTCGACAAAATGCCTCACCGGGACGTTGTGTCATGGACAACAATGATCACAGGCCTCTGCCGCCTAGGCCTGATCGACGATGCTCGCAACCTATTCGACAACATGCCTGAAAGAAACTCCGTATCATGGAACGCCATGATGTCAGGGTATGTACAGAATCAAAGTTTCCACCAAGCATTCCAGCTCTTCTATCAGATGCAGGACAATGGAGTAGAGCTCGACAAATTCTCCGCAGCAAGCATGCTGGCTGCCTGTGCAGGGCTCGGAGCATTAGAGCAGGGCCAATGGATTCACAAACAGATTGAAAGGAACCAGATTGAACTCGATTCGAAACTCGCCACCACCGTCATAGACATGTACTGCAAGTGTGGATGCTTGGAGAAGGCCTATGAGGTCTTTGATGGCTTGAAAAGTAAAGGGCTTTCATCTTGGAATTGCATGATTGGAGGACTAGCAATCCATGGCAGAGGTGAAGAAGCCATTAATCTATTCAAAGAGATGGAAAAGGAAATGGTGAGACCAGATGATATAACTCTCGTCAATCTCCTCAGTGCATGTGCTCATGCAGGCCTAGTTCATCAAGGGCGGCACTTCTTCAATTACATGTCTAAAGTTCATGATATTGAACACAAAACAGAGCATTTTGGATGCTTGGTGGACCTATTAGGGAGAGCTGGCCTGCTACTAGAAGCTAAGAAGGTGCTCGATGAAATGCCCATTGAACCAGATGCCAGTATTCTAGGTGCTCTACTTGGGGCCTGCAGGATTCATGGCAATGTTGAACTGGGGGAACAAATTGGCCATAGGGTCATTGAGCTCGATCCAAACAACAGTGGCCGATACATTCTCCTCGCTAATCTTTACACAAGCGCTGGTCGATGGGACGATGTGGCCAATGTGAGGAGGTTAATGAACGATCGAGGGGTGAAGAAAGAAGCAGGTTGGTCAATTATTGAAAAGAATGGTGTGGTGAACAAATTTATTGCTGGAGGGAAGTACCATCCTGAGACCTCCCAGATTTATGCCATGGTGGAGAAGATGCTGGAGAGAATCAGACTGGTTGGCTATGTGCCTGATAGAGGTGGAGTGTTCAATGGCTTTGAGAATATGGAGGAAAAAGAGAGTCCGGTCTTCTTTCACAGTGAAAAGCTGGCAATTGCTTTCGGGTTATTGCACACAAAGCAGGGAGAAACGATAAGGATTTCTAAGAACTTGAGAGTGTGCAGAGATTGCCATGAGGCAAGTAAGCTCATTTCCAAGGTTTATGAGAGGGAAATTATCGTGAGGGATCGTAATAGGTTTCACCATTTCCATGGAGGGCAGTGTTCTTGCAAGGATTACTGGTGAGGTTGACTGTGATTTTATTGTTTGATAATTAATAATTCTTTAATCCTTGATTTTATTGGTAGGAGGAATATCGGCATCTCCAACTGAAAATCTCTTTTTTCACTCCAAAATGCATTGAAACTAAAAAATGGCATGATTCATCTTCAATAGAACTCCATTTTGAACCATTAGTAGAAGGTAACGGTTTTTCTCATCTTTCGTTGTTTCTTCGACAAATCCGGTAGGGTATAAAAATAATGCAGGTGAACAGTGCTACGCCAATATTAGTGTCGCACTGTTCTCCCGGAATCAAATACCGTAAATTTTACCGTTCAGCTAGAGCTGCGAGCGACGCCATTCATGCGTTTTGAGTTCGGTTGGAGAAGGCCTAAGTTGCAGAGGATAATATCATCTTGTAAGCTGGTGACTGATGTGCTCACGTGAATCAGATTAGAAAGTAATAAAAAAAAAAGTTTGAAGAGCGAGTTTGCTGAGTAACACAACCTTAGAATTCAAATTCCAAAATTAAAAAAAATAAAACAGAGAGCACCGACACCATGAGATCAGATTTCATCAAGTGGTTTGGGCACCGCAAGCGAGATGAATTTGAAGCTTACTCTGCCCAACACTGTTGAGCTATGGAGCTTACCCACTGTTTTCCATGGCTGAAAAGCGCAAGCAGATATGTGATCATCATACTAAACTCAACTTACAGGGATCTTCACTGAAGAAACCAGAAGACGTTAACATATAGAATGTAAAGAGTCAAGCTTTGCCAATTCCGCTGACGATGGTCGCCGCCACAGGCGGCGGCCCAATGGGCTTCTGCAATAGTGCAGTTAGGTAAACCTCGCCGTATTTGGTCCCGCCGGAATCGGTCTTGTTCCCCACCGCCCACTTGATTCTCTTGTAACCCAACCTCGCAATTAGGGGTCCGTACACCGTGTCGAGATCAGCCGCCTTGCAGAAGAAATGGTCGACCCACAGCAGTCCTCCTGCCTTGAGAACCCTATCGGCGTCAAACATGAGGAACTCGAGCGCCGGCAACGGGATCCATCGGTTGACTGCGTGACCAGTGCGCACCAGATCCATGGCGCCGTCGTGAACGGGGAGGCGCTGCTGAAGTGGCGCGTGGAGGGGAACGACGCCGCGCAGGGCAGCAGCCTCGCTGTAGGGCGCCCCGAGGTTCATGGTGGTGGTGAGGAGAGTTGCGTTGAGGGTGAGCTTGAGGCGCGCTGCGAGAGTGCCAGTGCCGCCGGCGATGTCGAGGCCGAGGCGAATGGGGGCGCTGAAGTGGCGCGTGGAGGGGAACGACGCCGCGCAGGGCAGCAGCCTCGCTGTAGGGCGCCCCGAGGTTCATGGTGGTGGTGAGGAGAGTTGCGTTGAGGGTGAGCTTGAGGCGCGCTGCGAGAGTGCCAGTGCCGCCGGCGATGTCGAGGCCGAGGCGAATGGGGGCGGCACCGGCGGCGTTGGCGATGGCGAGGAGCTGGTGGAGGGGAAGGTCTAGGGCGGATCGGGCGGAGAGGAAGCGGGAGGATTCGGTGGATTTGAGATCGAAGCCAAGGTGGGATGGGAGACAGGAGAAGGAGCGGCAGGGGGAGGTGGGAGGCCAGAGAACGGCGGCGTCGGGAAGGGAGGATGGAAAGGGGTGGGATGGGAGGGAGGAAGGGGGGAGAGGTTTGGGAGGAGTTGGGGAGAAGCAGCGGCGCCGGGGAAGGGGGTGGCAGCCGCGGAGAAGGAGGGGCTCGGCGGCG
>NW_021319063.1:251206-254523 GCF_001605985.2 Dendrobium catenatum
GTCTTGTTCAAGGCCCGACACTCAGTCCCTATTTCCTGCCTAAGACCCGACGTCTTGTTCAAGACCCGACACTTAGTCCCTACGTTCTGCTGAAGACCCGACGTCCTACTCAGGGCCCGACATTCAGTCCCTACGTCCTGCCGAAGACTCGACGTCTTACTTAAATAATTGATTGTAATCTGTTCACCCCTGGTGGTGATTCAGTCCTTTGTAACCAACTCAAAATCTAGTGGAACCATTTTCAACTGGACTAGGCCTCGTGGTTTTTTCCCTTTTAAGGGTTTTCCACGTAAAAAATCTTGTGTTCTCTGTGTGTGCTAGTTATACGTACAACGCTAAGACGTAGAATTAAATCTCTATCGCCGCGTATTTTCTAGCCCGCAACATATATATATTTTTTTTAATTTGATAAAACATTATTTAATGATAATTTAGTTATTTGTTTAATGATTTATCTTATATTTTTTAGAGAAACTTTACTTTACATATCTCATAATGTATGAAATTGCTTAAACATCCATGTTATGATTTTAAGGTGAGAAATTGTCTAAAGTTGATTTTGTAAGAAATCACTCATAATGAAGCATGACCTCTTATATTCGATTGTTCGCTATACTCAATGAGTAATTTAAAATTGGTTCAAACTTTTATCATTAACATACTATTGTCGATTGTTATTTGTCACGAACTACTATTCTCCCTCACACATCAATGAACTTGTAGATATATTCGTCAAGAACTCGTTACAGGATATGTAATGAAGAGTTGATTCTATTAAGCTTGCGTATGTGAAGCATGAGTTGCACTCCATAATACTTTACCAATCCTTATATCATACTATTAAAATTATGTGCAAGCACTTATAACATTAATTAATGAACTTGACATTTGTTAAGGGTAATGGGCAATACTAATATAATGAGTAATCAATCATTTAATATTCATTTTAAAATCTTAATCTTATTTCCCTTTAGGTGCATTCAAACATATATATGAAGATTGCTACATGTAGCTCACTGATGATAGCTATATATATATATATATATATTGGGAACGGGGTTATCTACCCACTGCCATCTTTCGAAAGAGGTGCTTGACGGCATAACTAATTCATCGTCGAGTTTACCAGCAACCAATCTCATAAGTGCAAGACTCACAGTTCTTTTCTCTCCACTTAAGGAGTCGTGACGTATGAGAGGGGATTCGAACTTGGGATGGAGGGTTCCCAACCAAGCACGCCCACCAACTCACCTAAGCCCGGTAGGGTCTATATCTATATTGATTTATAAGGCTCTCTTTTGCCACATGTCTATAAGAAAAACTAGCCGGTCTACAAGACTATAAAAAACCAACATGTTGGCATCCAACCAATCGTTTCATTTACATGTAATGCCAAAATCCAACAAAGCAGCAAAAATTACAATTAATTAATTTATCTACATTTAGAAAACTTGTCTTTCAAAATAAAGTTAATAATGTCATTAATTTTATCTTAAATGCCCCTTATATTTGGTCATATTCCTAGCTTTTCTCATGGGCCATAAATAAGTTGTGCAAAACTAAGGCTTTGTTTGGGAGAAAAATTAAAAATTTTGTACTACAAAGTTGCTTTAATGAGTAAGAAATCCGTCTTAGATGAAGGCTAAGGCTTCGTTTGAGATGGCTTTCTTACTACTTCTTAAAGCAGCTTTTTAGTACAAAAATTTTAACTTTTATACTAAAAAGTTATTTTAAACAGCAGTAAAAAAATCGTCCCAAATAAAGCTTAAATGTAATATGAGAGTTAGGCTTTGTTCCAAATGAGTTCTTAATTCTTTTCTAAAGCAGCTTTTTAGTACCAAAATCTTTTGAACTATAAATTTTTGTACCACAAAACTGCTTTAGAAAGTATTAAGAAAGCCGACCCAAACGAAACCTTAGTGACATAATCTTAACCTATATCATTTACACATGAAAATATTAGAATATTGTAGCCCACATCTTAATTAACAGGAAAGCAAAGTTTTATGAAAATATCAGAATTCCATTTGTTTAAAATTTATAGTATAATAACTTTCTGGGCAGATATTATTCATAATAATTCTAGCTTTCACGAAATCCACTATGATTTACAGAAATGATTTTCTTCAAAATAAGGACAAGTCTATGAGCAAAAAATTCAGAAAGAACTTGTACAGCCAGAATGTAAACGGTACTCCGTAAACAATGACATTAAGTTGGCGATATAATAGCTATGATCTGATGATCTCTTCCTTTTGCAACAAAAAATAGAATAAAAGAAGAAAGAAGCAAGCAAGACATACTTCCATAGAGATCGGGTCTGCGGCCAGTGGTCGACGGAAGAAATTCCTCCCATCTCATCCGGGCTCGAATCCCGTCCCCAAAAAACGAAATACTTCCATATGACAATGCCAAAGTGGGCAATATCATGATACTAATTGTTCTTGAGGAAGTGATTTGGGTCTCCATCTCTCTTGAATTCGGTCTTTGATTGCAGTTTCCTGTCAGTTAACAGCAACACGCATTGGTTATCATATTACAAATTTAAATACGTTGATAACCAAATCAAACGTTTGGACAGGTCTCAACTTACCATGATATGACAGCCCTCCTCAAACTTTTCAAGAAAACCTGCAACCCAGCGATCCGCATTCTCCAACCATTCATTGTGAACAATCCCTGCTGTCTTTGCTACCGTATGAAACTAAAGAATGCCAAGGAAACTATCATGATTTCCATGAAACTCCATATAGATCAAACTGAATTAAGGTAGCACTCTCTTCAAATTATTGGTCATTTCTTCAAATAAAAAGCGGAAAATTGCTTTTCAACTATACTTTTAGGCTTCGTTTGGGACGACTTTCTCGCTGCTTCTCGAAGCAACTTTCTAGTACAAAAAAATTAATTTTTGTACTATATAACTGTTTTAAGAAGCATCAAGAAAGCCGTCCCTAACGAATCCTTAGGTTTCATTTGAGACGACTTTCTTATTGCTTCTTAAAGCAGTTTCCTAGCACAAAAATCTTAGCTTCCTAGTACAAAAACTTTAATTTTTGTACTAACAAGCTCCTTTAAGAAGCAGAAAGAAAGCCGCCTCAAACAAAGCCTTACTCTACTGAACAAGTGGATCTAAGGTAGTATCCATTTAATTTCTATACCGTTTACATTTCCATTTTCATTTCATACACTTTCAATTCCAACAAAACAACCAGAGCCTAAAGGTTTGAAGAGTATCTATATATATATATATATATATTCCAGCACTTCGATCAAAGTAACAGGTTTTCTTCTTTGAAAAATCATCACTTATGATTAAC
>NW_021319063.1:254694-274566 GCF_001605985.2 Dendrobium catenatum
TGCTCTCTCCCCTTTCTCCTCTCCTATAGAGTCCAATGTCGGGCATTTACTTCAAGATTTATGTAAGTTTTAATATATATAGCGTGAGGCGTAAGCCTCATGCCAGTGAGGCGAGGCGGGCCTCAACAAAGTTGTGGCGCAAGCCTCATAAAAAAACTTAAGGCGTAAGCATCGAGGTTTTTTTTACTGGAATTGTGCAAAGGCGGGCCTCAAGGCGAGCCTCATATTGCGCAATTTTAAACCATGAAATCCACAGCACAAAATCTCATTTATAAAATAAGTGCATGAAACCATAAGAAATCATGCAAAATAATATACCTTTTCCTGATGCTCCTTGACTTTCTGACGCAATTTAGTTATACCCATATTGACTCTTAGTTGCTTCTCCTGAAAACCATAGGTTTAATAAATAAGCAGTTTAAAATTTTAAGAACATCAACGAAAAAAGAATACATAGAGAGCAGAAAGTTCTGATAAATTTCTCTTGATTTAATGGCATAAGATGAGCTCTTCAATGTTTTCATACCTTCACATAACTCACACCAAGATCCTTCCTCGTATATCCACGTGCCAAATTGCGCATAACATACTGATTGTAATCTTTGAGAATCCTCATGATAACATCAGATGTGGATATTCCATCAGTGCGCTTTGTTTCTTTGAATTTTCCAATGGCTTTAACCTAAACCATGAAAGAATTTTAAGGAACCTATTGGATTAGTTGATGTCAATTTGATCAGCCCAATTGTACAAATGCAGAAGATGTACTGACAAATTCATAAACATCGTTGCCAGCTCCGCTTGCATCGGCATACCTGCAAAACTCATAAATGTTAATTGAGCTAAAAAACTTGTTTATGACATTCACATCATCACATGGTAGTAGTGCAAACAATATATGCAGTATAAATTCGCAAGTTGAGCTTTGTTTTTTTATGCAGCTAGATTGCTTAACACGAACATATTTTAACTACGCTTATTTAAAAGCTTAAATTAATTTTAACTACACTTTACATTTAAATAAGATGTGATTTTAATTGTTGGCCTAATTCCAAATACTATGATTTTTTAGTGATTAAACTAGTTTGTGAATGTATTATAAATATTAATAATTTAAATTTATGATAGTAACAAAATAAAAATTATTGAGTTGTAACCATAATATCTAAAATAATTAAAAAAATATAAACGGGTTACTTTCTGTTAACCTCTGTGTAAAACGCAAGAAGGAAAGAAACTAGAAATCCAGCGTACATGCCTTATGATCGGCGGATCCACGAACTCTGCCGCGAATTCGGTATACATGCCCTTCAACTAGTTAGGCTTCGTTTGAGACAATTTTTTTATTGTTTTATAAAACAACTTTTTAGTACAAAAATTTCTAATTCAAAAAAATTTTGTACTAAAAAATTGTTCTAAAAAAGCTGTTCCAAACAAAACCTTTGTCAGATTTTACAAGCCAAAGGCACAATACGTACTAATTTGAGTTTAATTGGTGGCATAATAAAAATGGAAGAATTATAGTAAAAAAATAATTGATTTATGCACTCAAATACACGCCACCATAGCCACCATCAGATGAAGATTTATGTGAGGAATAGTGTTGTAGATGCGACGTTAAAATTTAGTGAACTATTACATGACCTAAACATTTGTTAGTTTGTACAAGTTGGCATTCCAATTTTTTTTATCAGATGTGCAAGAAAATAGAAAATGATACAAAGCAAAATTAAATATAGAATTTAAATCCTTGCTTTTCACACATAAACCAACAAAGCAACAAGATATAACTTCAGTTGATGACATCAATAATTCATGTTTGAATTCTGAGTAGCAAAGACTAAATGATGAATTATGATAAAACTTACGGAAGTGAGTCGTGGGCCACATAATCGATCATATGCTTTTCCATGAACTCTTTTGTGATAACCCATGGAGCATTAGGAATAACCTCATCAACCCATCTATTAAGAAGATTGCAATATTATCAAAGGCGAGTACAATTTGAAAGAATACAAGGTTGTATAATCATATATTTTCTTGTCGGTGATGTTTGAGGATTGATGGCAAATCAAATATTACATTCTAAATGTGAAAAGTAAACACATAAAAATCCAGAATATCAAAAAAACTTGTTCTTGTCACAAATAATCATCCCTTAAAAGCGGAGGTGCGGGGTGCAACGAAAGATTGGGGGAGAGAGAAAGAGATTTAGTCACCTCTCAATTGAAGGGTTATGCATCTTCAAACAGTTTGTTTATGCAAATTAAAAAAAAAATTACAGTTTAGGTGAGGATAAATGTAGAATCCACTGCAACTAATTAGAACTCATTTGGTTGCGTTCAAATAGGAAAAAAATAAAAAAAGACAACAATGATTTTATTTTCATTCATTTTGTGTTTGAAAAAATGAATTCATCATATTTGGGGGGACTTGAAAAAAATTTAAGAGATTAAATCAATGTTGATTCAAATTAAATCAAACCAAAAGATAAAATCTAATAAATTTCCAGTTTTTTTTTGTAAATAAAGTTTCTAATTTGAAGCAACCAAATGAGCCCTTACGTATGTTCAAGATGCATGGTAGCCGAACGGCCTGCAATATACAATTGAGAAAACCAAAAAGTTTAGTTAAGCATTTTAGCCTCGAGCTTCACTGCTAACACCCCAACTGGAAAGCCATTCCATTTATAACAAATAGCAATTTACGAGGAATAGAAGCATGTCATATCGTAATTTACAAAAAAAATAGAAGCATGCAATGAGAATTCAGCAAACATTTCCAAATCACAAATAACTAATAATAACATTCACATACTTTAAATTCAAAAAGTCTATCGTTAGATGCCCTGATTGATATGTTTATTACCAACTATTCAAGCAAACTGGTTGGGCAAGCAACTCTGTGAAGACGAATTGAATTATGCACGAAGCAATTACATAATTCAATTATATTTATCATTTAATTGTCAATAGATCAAGTAAGATGCAGAATTCATATCACCCAACACATTATATTTACTACAACAAAATTATTGACCTAGAAAACTGTTCCCTTTAATCTGTCATAAAAATTATAACATTCAACATATTTACAGCTGAGCCTAAGCAAAAAATAAAAAGACATACTTGCAGTGGCGGAGGGATTCATAACGCTCAGCCTCAGTCATGACGGTCTTCCCCTTGTATCTATGTGTAATTTCATCATTGCAACACCCAACAAGCAAGTATGTGTTGGGAAACCTGAAAAGGAAGAAAAGTGACTCCGGGAGGAGTTGAATTAGGAAATGAATTGAAGCATGACTTCAACATAAGAAACTTGATAATTAACATGGAAACAATCCGTCATTGATCCAACTGTGATTAGAGTTTCAAATTAATTCAACTTCGGCCAATCTTATAACAAAACAATTGTAGAAATTTATATCGCAGCCAGCATAAATTCACAATACAATCACAGGTAGGAGGTTTTTAAAAGATCGAAGAACTTCTATGCACTCAACATATTATAGCTATAGGATGCCAATCTATGCAGATGACCACATACATGCGCAATCATATATAGTTTTCTAACGGAAACGATGTAAAGGGCACAAATTCAATACAAAATATCACCTTTTTTTGTATATTAGATAATCTATTTCATGAGCCGTCATTGAAACAGATACAAGATGGAACCATAGGATCATCAAAATAAGCATTAAATTATTAAACTGATCATGAAATACAATTATGCTCACTTGAAAAAAGCCAGAAATAAAAAACTTCTTTAACATTTCATTTTAACTACTATAAAATAGTATGAAATAATCAATTACTTAATGGGTTGGCTAAATGATCTATCGAATAAATGCAATAAAAGAAATTTGAGGATTCCTAAAGCCAACCCGAAATAATAGTGATATGACTAATGATAACAATAATGAAGATAATAATCATATACAATAAAGGAAAAAAAATGTACTAACAAGATAAGTAAATAGAATTAAAGAGAAATAATTAGAAACAAAAGGGATATAAGGTAGTTCTGTTGAAGGTTGTGCAAAAGTACTTACATAAAATATAATTAATACACAAGCAGCACTTAAGAATGAAAAGATAAAAGGTGATGATTCTAATTTAATGTGAAAATCAAAGCAGTCAGAATTGAGCTTGCTCGGAATATTTCTTGCCCCTTACATTATAGAAAGCACCCCACACGCCAAATGGATCTAAGGTGAAATTACAAAATTACAAGTATGGGCCTATGAATGACTTTTTCAATTTGAAAGTAAAGCAGGTGAAAGAAGATACTCGTGTCACAAGAAGCTTATACAAAAAAAAAAAAGAAGATTGCAATCCAATTAGCACCCCCTTAATTGCAATCCAATTAGCACCCACTTGATTGCAAAGTGAACTCATCCAAATATGATGAAAGTGAAGTGGTTGATCCACTCTCTATAAAACTTAAGGTTTTTGAAAGTGAAGTGGTTGATCCCACGCTATATCCAATTGTAATTAAATCAATATTTTTGTTAGCACTAGAATTTTTTATGTAATACATATGATATTATACTTTTTTTTGTATAAATTTATTTTATAGAAAATATAGACAATAAATACATTGATTACACGTTTTATTAATAATTCATAAAACTATTGTATTTGACCAAGTCGTGTCTACTTTTAGGCTTTTAGCAGCTATATATATCGTGCCATAGCCTTCGTGTTGTGATATGTCAGTATCTAGTATTGATTTAAGTGCTTTATAGTTTTTAATTATTAGATTTTTCTAATTAAGATTGTGGAGAGGATTACATATGATAAAAAAAGATCCGCAAAATTTGTTTTCTAATTGGGTGATACGACATTCAAATGGATATTTAAGATGCAGTTTATAAAATTTGTTTTTATCCGCCGGCATTACCGGCGGATAACGCGCCGTTAACAAGCTGTAGCTTTAGTTACGACGTACATTACGACATTTTTTCCGCCGGCGTTTCCGGAGGATACGTACGTCGTAAATTCCGGCGTAGATAATGCCGGAATAATTAGGTAATAAACGACGTTTTGTTAACACAATTTTCGCCGGTAATGTGTCGGAAAGTGCGCCGGAACGAGTTCCGACGTCTAATATACGTCGGAAGACTTTTTCCGACGCGTGCCAAACCGGCGTATGAAATTCCGATGGAAATGCGCCGGAAATCGAGGATTTCCATCGTATTTTATGTATTACCGGCGGATTTTGTACGCCGGTAATACCGGGTTTTCCTGTAGTATACTCTCTTTAGTTGTGACCAAAATATGTTGCAGTGTTATTGGAGGAAATGTCAACTTAAAGCTACAAGATCAATATTAATTGCAAATTGAAAATTAAATTAGCCAAGAATTCAGTCCATCATGAAAGAAGTAAGCATATCAGCATCTATGATACCATTTCATTCAAGAGCATGTGAAAAGAAAAAAAAGCAATGGCTCTTATTTCTTTATAGCTGAAAAAAGATGACCAAATTGTGAATATCTTCACCAAATGAAATGAAACAAATTCATTTCATAAACTCAAATATATTCTTGGAATAAAGAATGGAAGATAGTGTTTAAATTTTGATTTAATTTAATAATAATTTAATAGTTATAATCATCAATAGTACTTATGAATGCATTAAAAGTAAATCATGCTTGTATAGAATATACAAAAAATTTCATAGACATACTAAGAGTCAATCCTAATTTTCGAATATGATAATTGGATAATTATTTCATAACTCTTCCTTCAGAAATCTTTAAGGAGCTGATATAACCGACTCGATCATTTTAGAATGATAGTTAAGTTATTTAAGCATAAGAAAATCTCTAAATTGTATTTTTATTTCTTGTCCAATTGTGTGTACTGATTCTATTTCTTCTAATTTTTACTGCCCAAACTCTGCTTCTCTTTCAAGCTTCATCAGCGTGGAAGCTGTTTAAGCAACTATAAATGGAATTTCCAGCTAGGCTCCTAACTCTCATTCTTAACAATCAGAAACTGTCAAAACGACAATCAAATTTAGAAATCCAAGATTGAAAATATAGCCATAGAGGTTCCAAATCAATTCTAATTCAGTCTCCACACTGCCTCCGTGCTTCCAAACTAAAAAACCACAAGAACAACAAATTAAGCCTTAAAAAGAAGAGAGCGGAACAACTATAACAAGAGATCTCACAATTTCTTCGCCTGTTCCAGAGACCGGGCATGCCCGAAGTGAAACAGATCATAGATTCCATCAGCGTACACGCGCACAGGCCTGTCTGACCGCGGACCCTCCGCCGGTTTAGAAGATACTCTCGCCGGCGAGGATTCCGACCCGCACTGCCTCCGCTTAGTCATGCGCTCCACCGCCCGATCCCGTAATCCCCACTTTGGCGAAAGAGAGATGTAAGGGCGACGAGCTTCGGCCGGGCGAACCTATTTATACTGTAGATCTGAAAGCCGCACGCTGCTTTCGAGGAGGGAAGGGGGTGGTGGAGAATCTAATTTTTTAAAATGACAAAAAAATTTACGGATTTGCCAGATGAATTAAGTTTATAATTTTGTAAATGTTAGGGGTCGTTGTGAAAGGAGAAGAAATAATGTACGTCTGATCTTCTTGAACGCGACTACCTGCACTCCTGCAGACCTGCATGAAGAAGTTATGGACAGTTAGAGGAGACGGTTCAGTGGGGCCGACCATCACGTGGGTCATGGATGGGAACGTCGAACCGGTGAAGGAATATAATATAGACTGCTATTAAATAAATAAAATTAATTTATTATTAGAATATGAATATAAAGTTATAGTATATTTAAAATTAATAAATAAAAGCACTCCAATACGATTTCTCATAATTAATATAAGTGACTATGAATACTGTTGCGTCCTGAAATATTTGCTGCGGTAGAGAAATATAAAGTTTAACATCTTAACGTTGTACAAAGATCTAGCACACATACAGATAAAAAGAGATTGTACGTCATTTACTAGAGACATCAAGATTTTTATGTGGAAAACTCCTGAAAAGGGGGAAAAAAATCACAGGCCTAGCCCAGTTTGAATAAATCAACTAGTATTGCAGTTGATTACAAATGAGGCCCTTCTTGTGGGGAAGGCCTTAACTTGATGTACATCTTATAGAGTAAATTACATAATGAGAATACAAAGAATCACTGCTGATGTGTTTGTTTGGTCTGAAAGACTAGTCGGTGGGCGACATAAGTCGGAAGGATCGTAGTCAGCGGGCGACGGAGGTCAGAAGGACTGTAGTCGTTGGGCGACGTAAGTCAGAAGGACCGTAGTCGGCTGGCGACGGAGGTCGAAAGGACTGTAGTCGGTGGACGACGTAAGTCAGGAGGACCGTAGTCGACTGGTGATGGAGGTCGGAAGTACTATAGTCGGTGGGCGACGTAAGTCAGAAGGACCGTAGTCGGCTGGCGACGGAGGTCCGAAGGACTGTTGTGTGACGAAGAATGTCAGAAGAATGACGTCAAGTAGAAGTCTAACAATGGAAAGAAATCTCACTTCAGATAGATGTCGAGCGAAAGTCCGACATTGGGTAGAAACTTGGCGACGAGTGAAGGTCCGGCGTCGGGTAGAAGTCCGACTTCTGTTGGCGGTATAGGAGAACTCCAGCATCAATATTGAATCCCTTGATCATGAACCGTTTGTCAGACATTTGAAGGTCTTAGTGGTGTCAGAATTCGTAGATCTTGATCTCGTTGGATTTGTCTCGTCGAGCCGCTCGATTTGATTATAAGCTTGTCAAGTTTGAAAACCGTTTTGTAACTCAAATGGTGGTTTGAACTTTCCAATAGCGCTTTGGGTCCTTGATTTGGACTCATTTGGGCTTGGATTGAGCCGAATTTGGTGTCCCTGGGTTCGTATTTCCGATACGCTCAGTTCGACTGTAAGTTTGCTGAAATCGGAGTTCAAATGATCCCAGATTTAATTTTTGAAGTTTCCATCTTGATTTTTGCCTCGCGATTTGTGCCCGATCAAGATAATTTTATGATGACGTATCAAATACAATATCATTCCATTATAACATTATTAAGGCGTTTAAACCTTAAAAAAAATCTACAAGAATATAGATTGTCCTATGAAGTATTGTGAGATTTATGTAAAAATAATCCAACTATCATTTAAAAATTTATAAATTAGTCTTCATTATCGACGTGAAGGGGACCTAAAATTACAGAGAGCTCAGATATAAAAAAATTCAAAAGTTGTATATGTTGATCGCCATCAATGATCGTCACCAGCATTCATATTTGTTCAATTACTGTCATTTGACAGCCAGCATCTAACTACGACTATTTGACCATTGTTGCTTAATTGCCATTGCCTTTTGCTACTACATTGACAACCACAATTACTTGCTTGCCTTTGTATGCGAGCGTGTGGCTTTGTGCAAATTAAAGTTAAGATTAAAAATATTTATATGCATACACTACATCATTTAATAGTATTAAAATAATCATCTAACATTAAATATTTTATATGTTGAGAAGACAAGTTGATTAGTAATATAAGCCAATATGTTATAGCTCTTAAAAATAAAATCTACATATGCAACAAAATAGATAAAGAAAAGTTCTTAATGAAAAAGAAAAGGTAATAGTTACTATTTTTGAAAGTTTTCAATTTCTCCCTCATGTATTATATAGTAGTCTTATTTTATACCGATAGACCGCAAAATTTCACAGCATAAACTCTCGTCTTTATATAATTTGACACCCATAAAGCTCCTATCAATCTATGGCAACTTGATTCTCCTATCAAGATAGATCTATCGGACTTTTTTATCTCTCATTTCCCAAGTCGAAAAGTACCATAGGTCGAATGCTCTTCATAAATCATCCTCTATATGTGTCAACTCCTTAGCCACCAATCTAACTTTCTTCATTCATAATCAAGCATTTCCTGTTAGCCAATTTGAAATAAATCCTAAAAAACTTATACATATTTTTTTGTCTTCGATTTGAGACTATTTTTTTACTGCTTCTTAAAGCAACTTTATAATATAAAAATTTTAAATTATGTATTAAAAAGCAACTTTAGAAGCAGTATGAAAGCTATCCCAAATAAAGTCTTAATTGAGAAATAAATTTATTTCCTAAAACTAAAATTTTCATTTATTTAAATAAGCAATTAATTATGGTGGGTTTGTTTGAATGATTGGAAGGCAAAATCATGAAGGGTTGAGGCGAGTGGGGATATCGTTGTAGTGGGAATTTTATGTCGGAATTGCAATTTTACATAATAATAATAATAATACCGAGAAATATAATAATTTAAAATTTAAAAATAAAAAACAAATGTGGGTATTAGTTGAAAATTATATTTTATAATTTTAATTTTTGGTAGTTGGGCGTTGGTGATGGGCCAGCCCATGTAGCCATTCATTGATAGCCACGTGCTCACATTTTGTCAAAGTTTTATAATTAAAATTTATTTATTTTTTATCATTTATTTTAGGAGGATCCTTGATCATGATGTAAGTAGATCACTAAAAAGGATATTTAGATTTTTTTTAAGATCCGAATGTGACTGATTATTTAAAAAAAATAGACAAAGGTTTACAAATTATGTTTTTGTCGGCAGAAAATCATCCTTTAAGATATTTTAATATATTATATATTTTTATTTGAATAAAAATAGTTTTTATTAAAAATATTAAAAAAAACTTCTCTTCAAAATTTTAAGATTTAATAATTATCAATGTTACTTTAAAAAACATTTCTTCAAAATCTTGAACATCTCTAATTCTATTAATATCAAAGAGAATAAATTTTTTTTATCATATATTTGAAAGTGATCACATCAAATTTATCTATTTAATTTAATTTCCAAGTGCGCATATTTGTAAATGAATGCAAAAACTCAAGTATAATAAAAACATTAACCATCACTTGTTTTAGAATTATTTTAAGATCATAAATAAAATTTAAGATATGATTGGGTCAGCTGCAACATTTTATAAAATTACTACGAAAGAAGTAACATAATTATTCTAATTGTAAAAAAATAATTTTCTATCATTGATATTGTTGGGAAAAAAAAAAACAAAAAAAAACAAAAAAAAAATTATAATTGCTACTTGAAAAACAAAGTTGAATGAAAATTATCCCAAAGAGACACTTAGGCTTCGTTTGGGCGGCTTTTTTACTGCTTCTTAAAGCAGCTTTCTAGTACAAAAATTAAGCAGCTTTCTAGTACAAAAATTTTAATTTTTGTACTAGAAAGCTGCTTTAAGAAGCAGTGAGAAAGTCGTCCCAAACGAAACCTTAGTGCAAGAGAACACAATTCTTGTAATATAAACGATGTTAAAATAAGCTTATTATTTGCCAAAGTAACATAACTTGTCTCTTAAGCTTATATATTTAGACGTAAGCTTCGTTTGAGATGGCTTTCTTATTGCTTCTTAAAACAACTTTCTAGTACAAAAATTTTAATTATTGAACTAAAAATCTGCTTTAAGAAGCAGCAAGAAAGCCGTCCCAAACAAAGCCTTAGTATTGAACAGCTTTTTTATTGCTTTTCAAAACAATTTTTTGTTAAGAAATTTCTTGAACTATCTTAAAAAGCAATAAAAAAACTATCTCAAACAAAACCTTAATCAAACACATGAAGAATAAGTAAAATAACATTGGCGCACAATGTCTTACCCCTGCTTTTCAAGCTTCACTTCAAAAAAATCTTCCGTAGCTCACTTTGATCTGCCGATTGAGAGCTTTCGCTACCAAATAAAATGTCTTGGATTTAAGTCTTACGTATGTGATATATCTGTGAGTTTGACTTAATTGACCTAAATGTCTCCAATAAAAATTAAAAAAAAACTTCACCTAGAAAAGAAAAAAAGAGTTCCATTTGTTTAGATAGCACAATCAAATATTTCTCAAGTACAAGTTTTTACACATTCTCAATTTGTATTGGACCACCTATACAAAGAGAATTCTAATTTAATTTTTGTATTTACTTTAAACTAATTGATATATATCATACATGCAGCTTTCCATTATTATCACTTGTAAGGCTTCTACTAAGGTTTGCTAATGGTGTATAAATAATATTTTATAAGATCTTGGCCTCTATCTCCTCTAGCGTAAGCCCCTTGGTTTCTGGTACAACTAAGAAAATAAAGACTAACGATAGAAGAGCAATCACTCCAAAAGCAGCAAAGAGAATACCAGCTCCCACCAGTTCCTGCAATCAAATAAATGAAAGTCACCTCCTGAGAGCTTAGATACGGAAGCATGCATTCATGGAAGAGAACATATTGTATCAAAATATAACAAAATTTATCACATGTACATTTTAGCTAATGTTTCATCTTCTATTTGGTTTTTTGGTTTAGATTTGCGCGTAAGTCATAAATGATCTAACATGAATATAACCAAGTCGAATTCAACGCAAATGGACAAGAAAAATATTTATATTGTGAAGCATTAAAGTCAAATCAATCTGAAATTAACACTAACTTGATTTGGACAAGAAAACTAAGAAATTTTTTTTTTAAAAAAAATCATTAAAAAAAAGAGAACTAAATAGGTAAGTCAATATATTAATTAGTTAGTATGTTAATATGACACTTTTTACTTCATACTAATGTTAGGATGTTAATATGACACTTTTTCCTTCATGCTTTGATGTTAGTATGGTACTTAATGCAATTTATTGATTCTAAGGCTTATGCATCAAGCCTTACGCCTCGCCTTCACGAACAAAGATTGCATCAATACCCACTTGAGCAATTTCAAACGTTGGTCAACGATCAACAGGAGAATAGATAAGAGGAGAAATCTTCCCATGCTTGTCAACCCTACGAGGAGTTGGTAGAGTAGGCATCCTTGATGCCTAAAGAGGTCTCGGAGGCCTTGTTGTGTCCTCGGATTAGGCACTCTAAATGCCACTAACATGAATCATGAGCTACAAGCCTACAACCCATTCAATTGAGAATATTGTTTGAGCTAACGAAAAGGATGATTTAAGTTGATTGTTTTATCTCCTTAGCATTGATGTATTCGCTAGTCTTGGACAGCAAGTCCTCTATCATCTTTAGCAAATTCATAGGAATAAGAAAGTTGAATTTTCAATTCTCGAACAAAGTTATCTTAGAGATTGAAGGGTTTGGGCAGTGGTTCTTCAACATCTCTTAGGTGATCCTCATTATATCAATGGTTCATTATCCTTGTGCTTGACATTGAGGAGGTTTAGACAATTACTTTCCTTCTGGGAGCTCAAAAAACATGGCGACAAGCTCCCACTTTAATTTGGAAAAAGATGGATTGCTTTGCTCAGCTGAGAGTTTCAAGAGCCATCATAATGTTGTAAGGATAAGTAACAAGCAAAACCTGATGGCATCGGATGCTTGTATGAAGAGCCATCAAGGAAAATCTAGCGTGGTGCTTTTCTCGGTCAGTTATTCCACAATTGGAATCCAGCTGAAAAACCTTTGATTCAGTAGGGAGAGCTCCCTACATTTCCTTTGTCATAAATACAGGAGGACACCACAACCCCTAATAGCTCTGCTCATGCCAACGCTCCTTCAAGGTGTCGAAATGAACTCTTCTATATCATCTATCCACCCGGATCTTTGGGGCAGTATACTCCGCATCATCTCCCACAACAACAATTTGCTGCTTAGAATAATGGTTTCTCTTCAATGTTCCCCTTTGAGAGCAAGTGTAAGCTCAGTAACCATAGACGCTAACAAAAATTGAGTTAGATTAGCAATGTCTTCTTCTATCACAACCAACTTTGATTGGGTGATGAAAGTCACCTTTCCTCAAGTTCATGATTGGGAGATGTCACGAAGGCTTCATTTAGATATCCTCCCACTATTCCTTACATCCATCTCATCAAAAACACAAAAATGTTGATGTCAAAATTTAATACCTAGAAAATACTTATGAAGAACTTTATTGTGGATATCTTGGAGTGGGAGAGGTGGCAACAAAATGAGAGAGTGAGAAAAGAGAGGGAAAGAGAGAAGGGTACAGAGAAGCATACAGTGGGTAGAGAAGATTATGCTTCTCCTTTTTATTTTACTTGGCAAAACATGACACGATTATCCCTGGCACGCTTAGCTTCATTGATGTAGGTAAGCCGTTCCCCTATGCTATTGTCTGTTCCCCTCCCTTTGCATGGTTTTCCCTGCTGTGTGTTGCTTTGGTTTTCCCCTATCCTGCTGTCTATTCCCCTCCCTTTTCACGGTTTGGCGGCTGTTGGTCTTCTGTTGGTTTCCTAGGCAGATTTTGGTTCTCTGATTACTTTTTTGGCTGCTTGGTTCCCCATGTTGTTCGTTCCCCTTCCTTTGCTATTTCCTATGATATGCTGGCTCTTATTGGATGCTTGGGGGC
Source organism: Dendrobium catenatum (assembly GCF_001605985.2). Classification (NCBI taxonomy): domain Eukaryota; kingdom Viridiplantae; phylum Streptophyta; class Magnoliopsida; order Asparagales; family Orchidaceae; genus Dendrobium; species Dendrobium catenatum. Next base: position 268,048 of record NW_021319063.1, read on the forward strand.
AGCACATTTAAGAGGTTGTTGGGTTTTTTATTTTCCTATATATGGGGGTTGTTTTCTGCATTTAATTGTAAGGTGAGATTATGGATGATTTTTGGAGAGCGAAACCTGCGGGTTTGTGATAGCTTGCGAGCTATTATCTTCTACCTCTCTTTCTCCTTCTAATTCATCTCAGTCTTCTATCTCTTTATTATCCGTGGTTTCCATTCCAGTTGTATCCTTCTTCTCTAAGCTTTATTAATAGTAAGTTGGTTGAGTTGTTTACAAGTTGAAAGTACTTTTATGTTTATGTATTTGAAGTTGTGTCTTTTTATTTGAAGTTGTTGTTAAAGCTTTAGTGAAATGAAATCTTAGTAGTCTGCAATCTTTATTTTTTGGTTGCATCATTCATGCTCATTGCTCTCTTGATGGTGGCTAGGGCTTTTAAACGGAAAGAAGTCATACCAATGTTGCATGGAATATTCAATACTCGAGATTGTTGAGTCATAAAGGCTTTGAATGTTTCTCCCTATGACAGCTTAGATTACAGCATCTCTTACTGGTAACAAATTAACGAGTCATAAAGGCTTTGAATGTTCCTCCCTATGACAGCTTAGATTACTGCACCTCTCTACTGGCAACAAAAAACCAAGAGATGCATCTTCCCATTATCCATTGTGAAGGCATTAGACAACAGTGATCATACGACGCTAGCTAATTGACTAGCAGATTTGTTGTCCATTGACTTCTAGTATGGTGGGAAAATGAGGATTGATTACTATCGCTTCTTATTTGACATGGCCACTTGTCAACTATTGTATTGCTGAAAAGCATTTCCCACACCGAAGTTTGCAAAAATCTTGGTGAGCTGCCATCAAAATGATTGCCAAGCACTAGAAAGGTTGTCAAAAGGTACCCAGACACTATATTTTAAGACGGTTGGCTTCTGTAAGAGATTTCAAATGTACATGATGAGAACATCAATAGACGTTATCGACAGGTTTCTCGGCGTCGAAATCGTAGATCGACAACTACGATTCACAGTCTTTATTTTTTATGCATCTATGTATTATGTTATATTTATGTGCTAGTTCCGATTGTACCATTTCACTTGAGTTTATTTGAGTTGTAGCCTAAGGGGCATTTGAGTCTTTTCTTTATTTTTATTTTAGGCCTGTATATTGAGGTCTCATCTATTATAAAAGGATTATGAATGATTAAATGAAATATTATTTTGCCTTCTTCTTCTTCTTGTGAGTGCACTAGAGGGAAGAGAGAGCCCAACGTATAGGAAAGCGCAATACCCACCAGTCACCGGAAGAGTCCATGGCTCGTGGACTTCTTCTACATTCTATATTCTATCTTTGTTATCACCCACTGACTTCTTTTTCATTCTTCCACCATCATCCTGCAACCAACATACCTCTCTTAGATCCAATCCAATTCCCCTCCCAAAACCCCCATCCGCCGGCCTAGCCTTTGGCCATCCAACTTGACGCCAACCCCAGCCTCTCCCTCCTTGACTGTCGGTCCATCATTGTCCCAAGTCATTATGGTGATTCCAATCATCATAATGACTCCCTAAATTGGCTTAAGCAATAAAGGAAGGAGTTAGAATATTTTGAAATTCAAGTTTGAATTTCAAAAACTTTCCATATTTACAAATTCTAAATAAGGAAACTTTTCAAATTTGAATCTAATCTAAATTTAATTTAGAGGGGATTTAATTATTCTCCCTCCTAATTTGTCATAGCTTCTTTGGAAAGTATTCAACTCCTCCCCAATCCCTCCCTCCTCTCTATTGATGCCGTTTTAAATTATTTTCCTATTCAAGCCCTAACCCTACTTGAATTTGAATTTAATTTCAAATCCAATTTCCCTCCAATTCCACTTAAACCTGAAATTAATTTTCACTTAAACAAAATTCCCTAAACCCTCATCCTAATCCCTCCCTTTCTCCCACAAGCCACCGGCCTCCCTATCACCCAAACTGTCGACCCTCCTCCCCTCAAACCCTACCTTCTCCTCCCTTCTTCCCTACTTATCTACTCTCACCATTCAAGACAAGCATGAATGACCGATCCTGAGGTCGACCACGGTTTTGCCTACAACGCCCAAGGAGAAATCGACATTCTCTGTTCTCCTTTCTAAGAGCCGGATCGGAAGTACGACGACTCGGTGGAAAGCTACGTCAACCGCATCATTTACTGCCTCGTCAAGACGATCGAGATTAAACAACCCAGAGTGCCTTGGCTTCTCATCGGACGAGTCACGCTTCCTCCACCGCCGGTTACCTCTCCATCAACGAAGGTCTTCGGCGTCATCTTCCTAGTGGTAATCTCCTTCCTTATGTGATTCATCTTTCTCCGCTAAAGCCTAAGAGTGATTGAGTGAGAAGGTACTCAAGGTGAACCTCTCGTTATTAAGTGGTGGATTTTGTTATGTGTATGAAGCGGTTACTTTCATCTTTGGATTTTGATTGAATTGTCTAGTTAATCTCAAGAGCGCTTCTTTGCCTAAGCAAGTTGAATATTTTGAATTATGCAATCTTCCTTTATTGCAATTAATAATTTTATAATAGCAAGTTTTGATCAATTATTCATTTAATTTCTCAAGTAACTCCTAATAGTTTCACATCAGTACCCTTCTGTCACTTCTTGCATCAAATTCGATTGCTCATCTTAATATTGGTTCTAGGTCTTCCTAGGTCCTGATTTCTGGGAGGCTATACCAACAAATTCATGAATTGATCTCATCGTGCGGTCCTCGGGTTTTACGATTCAAAGGGTGTCAAGCTCTAAACTCACAGACCTGACTGGTGGGCCCGAGGTCACCAGCAGCTTGTCTGATTGACATGCCGAGGGATCGATGTGTGGGCCCATTTAGACATTGCTTAATGCATCTTGAAAACTACGATCCATAGATTGGTTCCAAGCAAAGATTGACATTGTCCTACTTATTTCAATCACCTCTCAATATATAACTCAACCATCTTGATAGTTTGTATTTTGAAAAAGGTGTTATATAGGATAGTGCCAACCCAATGAAAAAAGGCAAATATAATGCATTCACTTTAGAAGTTAAAAAAACTTATGATTCCAAATCCCTAATCTCTTGCAAAAAGTACGTGAAGCAAACTATTTAGATCCTTGAGCAGCTGAGATAAATGAGAGATACTTCTTATCATTACTACAACACATTGTGGCAACTTAGCAATTCCAACCAAAGGCATTGCTCAAATGTGCATGGATGCATGCAATGCAATAACTAATGATGGAAGGAAAATGTGAAAGCACAGCAAGATATCCTTCGATATAGCATACATGCCAATCATTTATTTAAACTGATCCTGCTTGTATAAAATGGGTATTTAGGGAAAAAAATTAATGAACATACCTGCAGAGGAGAGAAAGCAAAAGTAACCAAAGCATTTGTGGCAAAGTTTGCAAGGACCGCAATACTCAACCCTCGCCCTCTTATCCGTAAAGGAAAAATCTCTGAGATCATTAGCCAACCAATGGGACCAAAAGACAACTGCAACAGAAGGTCATATAAGAAACATAACTTGTTTGCCGTTATTGATAGCAACAATGAGTTTCTCAACCCCTTAGACATTAGAGTTGTCTTTGTATAAAATTGCAATATCAGGTAAAACTAACATTTTGTATGAGAATTGAAAAGCTGAACAGTTTTCTCCATCAATGTTGATGATTAATTCGCTCAACAGAAGATGCACTTCCTTTACAGAAAGTGTCCACATGGTATAAAAGTCAAATTTATTTAGCTTTCTCATGTAAATTCCCACTCTCATTGTTCATTTATATTCATGTTTATAAAGTTGTATCAAAGCTTTCTTCTGTGTTTTACTATGTGACATCAGGTGTAAGAGTTCAATAAAAAAAAAAAGGGAAGCATCAAGTAAACATCAAGCAAGCATTACCTAAACCAAGAAAAACGAACTAAATAAGGTGCTTTTGAAAAAGTTTTTGCAGACACGGAACCCTCAAGATTGAAACGAGGGAGAGAACATAGGAAGTTAATAATATAAGTCGGGTGCTAACAGCCGATAAATGCCTGACATTGCTTAGAGGATGACACGGTGGCACATTGATGGAGAAGAAAAGAGACCGTACAAAGCAATAAGGAACAGATGCTTGCCATACGAGAACCATGAAACAATGCAATCTATATTATGGAAATCAGAATGTCAACTATGACCGTAGAGGGTGTATGAAGTTCTATTACATAAAAACCAAGCAAAACAAATGTATATTGTGAGCTCCAAAAGTTGATGCTTGGCTCTACTACGAGAGTTTATAATTTCATATACAATTTTCATAAAGTACATTAGAATGTAGATAAAATACTGCTAAAATATTTTCTCATTTTGCAAAGACTTTAAGATTTGATTTTAAATTTCTCATAAGTGCAAGCTCCTATAGTTAATTAACCCTTTTGATGATGATTGAAACACTCAATTAAGGCTAATCATTACATCCTAAATGCTTAGCATATAGTAACTATAAATTTGACTTAAAATTGAGAAATTTACTACCATAAACTTGAGGTCTTTGAAAATTTTGGCTTTTAAGTGCTTCTATCACTCCACATATGTTCCGGGAGAGTTTTAACAGATCATATTCGAAAGGAAAACTTTTGAAGCCAAATCATTAGACAAGATACAACCCACAGATTTCACCCTCGTTGGCGAGGGATTTAAGTTATGAGAACTAATTTCCCATAAGTGCAAGCCCCTATGGTTCATTACCCTTCTTGATAACTTGAGAGAACTTTCGATTAAAAACAATCGTTAGATAGGTACTTAGTACCCAATGTATAGTAGCATCAGTTTTAATGGTTTAAAATAAAAAATTTACCACCTTGCACTTAAAGTGCATGGTAGGGGGAATGATGACAAACCTAATCAAGATCCCATGATTCAATTGTCTCGAGTTGTCATGGTTCATCATCTACATAAAGGTGGCAATTGACCCAAACTGATCGAAGCATCCTTATAAGTAGCAATGAGTTGTTTCATGCAAGGATTCATGTCTACCCTATAATTCCTTATTCAAGTGTATTAGCCATTGGGGAACATCAATTAGAGAATCCCGTCAAAATCGTTTATCTCATGGAGTTGTTCGGCCAAACCACAAGTTCGATGATATATGTCACATACTTACTAGCAAGATATTATTTGAGAATGTTTCTGATAGGAAACAAGTGCAGGAATTGAGAAAACCTTGGCTGAAATTTATAATTTAAGCAACAAGCAGATTTTGAGATAAATCCCTTGGCAAACCACTAGGGAAACTTGATAATAGCTGAAAAGTAGAAGAGAACAAGCAAGACATAATGGATCTTCAATTTGAGAGGGAGATCAGGCTCTCGCAATCTCTAGTCGGCAACTAGAGCCCAAAACACGTAAGAGAACTCAAAAACAACAAAACATCACATAACACTAACCCTTACCCTCTTATTTAAAGAATATAAATAAAAGCATATATATATATATATATATAAGCATAATAACTAAAAAGCCCTTCCCAGGCTAACTTCCCTCATAAACCACCCCCTTTAATTTGAAATAGGCATCAAGGCTGTGCCCCACAAGGGGGCCAGTGACTCCTGTAGTACGCCTAGAATGAACTAGAAACCGGCCTAGGTTTTGGGCCGACTATACTTGTGACGCCCCAGATATCAATAGTGAAAGGATTCATCTATCATTTTCTTTTTCCATATTTATTCTTTTTTTTTTCTATCATTCTTTTCATCTTTCTTCTCGTTCAAATCAATACGGTCATCCAGAGACAATTGCATTACAAGAAAGAAATACAGCAATTACTATAATTCACATATCAACATATACACAATCAAAAGATCGTCCAAAAGAATATGTACAATAGCCCAACGGCTACAAAACAAAGGCCTGCCATAGGCAACAAAACAAGACTACGCTAGCAACCAAAGAAGCTTCACGCGGGAGGCTCTGCACCTGAAATATTAACCACATATAATGAGCTTAAATAGCCCAGCAGGTCACCAAAGCCTATAACTGAAATCAAAGCACGACACTGAAAATAATATGCAGGTCAATCAAATCAAGTCAAATCAATCAGTCGTACATGATCAATGAGTCAATGCATATCGGAGATCAATACGGAACATAAATCAATAAAATCAATAACCAGTAGGAAATCCATAAAGCTCAAAAATCAATGCGTCAATCCATTCTCTACAATCTCTATCATAGAAATCGATAACATCAATTACATCAATACAGTCGTCTAGTCGTCTTACTTATCGTATCACATCAGTCAAATCAATAGAATGGAATCGTATCAGAACATATACTTGCAAATCAATCTATCGTTCAATCTCACTCACTTTTTATCAATACGGCAGTGTATGTATCCATATCCATAAAAAGAACCATCCATTGACGACCACGAACGATGCTACAACAGTGAAATCGTATCAATCAATTCTTCCAGTCAATAGTATCAATCGGCTCAAAATCCCAATAAACGATCAAATCAATAC
>NW_021319063.1:279634-304499 GCF_001605985.2 Dendrobium catenatum
TGATCGTCCTGGCCGATCGCGACATCGTCCAGGACGATGTGACCAATTTCCAATCGTACTGGACGATTTTGCAGGACGATACAGGACGATAATTATTTTGCCAAAACCCTTTGCTCACGGGATTTTGCCATGAACTGATTGTCCCAGGACGATCCAAAATCGTCCTGGACGATCCAGTCCAGAAATCATTCCAGAAACACTCCAGAAATCAGCTGTTTTCAATGCACTGATCGGCCTGGACGATCTCAACATCGTCCTGGCCGATACTGGGAGGAAAATCCAATTCAGAGAGGAACAGTAAAGGAACGAGATCTCACAATACTGGTCCATCTTGGACCGGTCTGTCAATATCCTCGTTCCAAAGGACCACCTTATCCTCAAGGTGGAAGGATGAAAATTGATGTTTCATCCGCTCATACGACTCCCAGGTAGCCCGTATTCAGGTAAGTTCTTCCACTTAATCAGCACTTCCTTACTTCCTCCCTCCCCCTTTCGTACTCCTACCAACTCCAGGGGTTCCAACACCACCTCAGAGTCCTCTGTCAGCATCACTAGTAACTCTGCAACGGCGGTTTGATCCCTATAGCTATCCTCAGCTGTGACACGTGGAATACCGGATGTATGGCCATGTTCGGAGGTAGCTTCAATCAATATGCCACTGCTTTGATCCTCTCCACTATCTCAAAAGGGACAAAAGTCCTGTGGAGCCAACTTCTCATTCATCCTACTCACCACTGTCCGCTGCCTGTAAGGATGAAGCTTCAAATACACCCTATTCCCTATCTCAAACTACATATACTTCCTATGCCCATCAGCCTGCATTTCCATAATATGTTGGGCTCTCAAAAGATGTTTTTTCAATTCCTCTAGTATCATGTACCTCTCTTCCAAGTACTGCTCCACTAAAAAGGCTGATGTGCTACTCTGCCCAAAGTGCATCAAGTGAGGCGGATCCCTGCCATACAACACTTCGAAAGGAGTCATCCGGGCTGCTAAATGGTATGAAGTGTTGTACCAGTATTCTGCCCACACCAGCCACTTAGCCCACAATCGAGGTGTCTCTGAAGCGAAGCACCGCAGATATGCCTCCAAGCTCTTGTTGACCATCTCTGTCTGCCCATCAGTTTGAGGGTGATAAGCAATGCTCCTTTTTAGCACGATGCCCTGCAACCTGAACAATTTTCTCCAAAAGTAACTGAGGAACACCTTGTCTCGATCGGACATTATAAACGCTGGTATCCCGTGTAATCTGACCATCTATCTAATGAAAGCCGATGCCACTATTATTGCCATTAGCAGATGTCGTAGATGAATGAAATGAGCATATTTGCTTAGTTTGTCCATCACCACCAGAATAACTATAAGCTCCTCTGATCGGGATAGTCAGTCTATGAAATCCATAAACACCTCTTCTCACACTCTACTTAGAAGTGTCAAAGGTTGTACAACCACCCCCCATCCCCCACAAGCCATAGCAATATACTAGTTCATCTGGCAAACATCAAATCTGGCCACTATTTACTCTACATCCTTATGCATTCCCTTCTAATATAATTCAACAACCAGTCTCCTTTATGTCTTTTGTACACTAGAGTGGCCCAACAACGCTCACGTGGAATTCCTGTAGCAAGTGTGAAATATGAATTAAGATTTGTGGTAGCACAAACCTCCCCGCATAGAAGTCTCCCCATCTACTGAATAGCCAGGATGGTTACTCTCATCTCCCAATAAATTCTCTCTGATCTTTCTCAGCTTCTTATTTTGCGCACTTTTTTTTCCTTAATAACCCCCTAATCCAACATCAGCGGTATCTAAATAGCTATCTCCTAGAGCTCCCCCACACATCTCGACAAGGAATCAACTGTTATTTTTTAGTCCTAACCTACATTGGATCTCAAAATCATTGCCGACAAATTTAATAGTCATCTCTGATGCTCCTTGGTCACCATCCTTTGCTATAGTAAAAACTTTAAGCTCCGTTGGTCAGTCCTAATGATGAAACGCCAACCCAGCAAGTACGACCGCCACTTCTGAATTGTATAATGGCTATTAATTCCCCATAGACTGACTTCAGCCTAACTCTGGCTGTCAACACTTGGCTGAAGTAGGCTATGGGTCTATGATTTTTCATGAGCACTACCCCCAACCCAAATCCTAAGGCATCAGTCTCCACCACGTACATCCAGCTGAAATCAGGTAGTGCTAGGACCAGAACCGTGATCATGACGGTCTTCAATCTATCAAAGGCCTGAGTAGCTTTCTCTCCTCACAAGAAGCTGTCCTTCTTCAGCTGCTCTATCAGAGGCCAAGCAATGGTGTTGTATCCCCTCACAAACCTCCTGTCGTATCCCGTCAATCCTAGGAAACCCCTTAGCTTCGTTAGGTTCTTAGGCAGAGGCCATTTTAGCATTATCTCGATTTTGGCCTGATTAGCGGCCATCCCTTCCTGGGATACCAAGTGCCCCAAAGACTCCACACTTGCATGGGCAAAACAACACTTCTTCAGATTTTCCCTCAAATGGTACTTTCGCAACACCTCCAAGACTACCTTTAGATGCTCCAAATGCTCCTCACTAAACTTGTCAGACACCAAGATGTCATCAAAGAAAAACAAAACAAACTTCCTGAGGTAAGGTTGAAACACCTTGTTCATGATGGACTAAAAAATAGCCGGGTCATTGATGAGACCAAGCGACATCACCAAAAATTCATAGTGTCCCTTATGTATCCTCAAAGCTGTCTTCGGAACATCCTCTTCTCTCATCCGGATCTGATGGTATCCGAACTTCAGGCCTACCTTAGTAAATACCACTGCTCGACAAAGCTCGTTTAGAACCAATCTATCACTAGAATAGGAAACTTATCTAGCATAATATCCTTATTCATGGCTTGGTAGTCCATACAAAATCTTCAACTTTCATCCTTCTTGATCAGTATAACTGGGCTAAAGAAAGGGCTCGTGCTCGGCCTGATGATGCCTACATCCAACACCTCCCGGATCATTTTCTTAATTCATCCTACTAGATATGAGGGTAGCGGTAAGGTCTGATACTGATCGGTGATACCCCCTCCCTCAGTGTGATGGCATGCTCTTGTCCCCTCTGTAGTGGCAATCTTTGAGGTGGCTGAAAAATCTCCTAGAATTATTGTAGAACTAGCTGTACGGAAAGACGAATGTCCACTCCTTCCTCCCCTATGATCCCCTCCAAACACTGAGATCCACAAGAAATCCTCCTCTCACCTCAAGTATGGTCCTTACCATGATTTTTAGCAATACCATGGATTTGGAGAGTCCTGCATCTCGTTTAATCAACATCCCAGCACCCCCCAATTCACATTGGTATCCTCCAATGTCTACAGCCATGTCATTAGGATGACATCAATGTTACCCAACTCCAATGGGAGGAAATCCTCCCTCACCTGGATCCCATGTATGGTCAAAACTGCTCCCATATACAACCCTCTACCTGTGTCCATCTTTCCCATCCCCATTATAACCCCATATCATCCTTTGTCTACTAATTTCAGCCCCATTTGGTCTATGACCTTGTTGAAAATAAAATTGTGGGTGGCCCCACTGTCTATCAGCACCACTACTTCCTTGTCAGCTATTTGTCCTTTCACCTTCATAGTGTGATTCAGGATGAATCACACCACTGAGTTCAATGAGACCTCAACCATGTCTAGATGCAGCTTGTCCTCCTCTGTTAATAACTCACTCTCACCTCCCTCCTCAGTTTCCTCGTTATCACAAATGGTGAGAACTTGAACAGTTCAGTCTTACACCTTTGCTCCAGTGTGTATTTCTCCTCACATCTGAAACATAACCCCTTTATCCACTTATCTTGCACCTCTGCCTCTGTAAGTCGCTTAAAGTCCCCCCTCCCCCTCAAGCGGGCGAACTCCATCACTCTTCTCCCTAAGAGTTCTCTAGAAGTATACAATCTGGGTTCTGGGTGCTAGAGTAGTAGAGGTACTTCGGTAGGCCCCTCCCATAATGTCTCTTATGCTGGCTTTTTCCCTCCTATATTTTTCCTCCACCCTCTGAGCAAGCTTCAATGTCTCCCTCATCCCCCTAGGCCTCAATACCCTAAGCTCTGCCGATATGTCCTCCCTAAGCCCCTTCATAAAATTGCACTCCAGTCCTTCCTCAGAGATTCCCCTCAATCTATCTAATAGCAGCTCAAACTTCTCCCGGTATCCATAATGGTCCCCTCCTGAGTTAGGGCATAGAACTGCTTGTGGAGGTCACCTTCCTTGATCGTTCGGAAATGTTCCAACAAGCACTCCTTAAATTCTCCCCATGAGTACATCGGATACCTAGCCTCCCTCCATTTTAAAAAAAAAGGCTAGGGCTTTCCCTTCCAAACAAAGACTCGTCGCCATGAGTTTTTTTCCCTTCCGTTAGCCCATGGATGGCAAAGTAACGTTCCACCCAATGGACACAACCTTCAGCATCCTCCCCTTCAAAGACTGTCATCTTTAGCTTCCTTGCCCTCACATCCATACCCCATTGGTTTCTTCCCCAACCATACCCATCTCCATTCAATCTCTCCCCATGCCTGGATAATCTCCCAAAAGGGCTGGTTTCTTTCCTCCTTGTTGTCCTCTCATCGAAATAACCCGATCCGCCCACCATTGGAGCTCCATGTGACGGTCCTCAATGGAAAACACTTTCCAACTCATCGTCGTCCTCCTGGATCTCCTTTCCTTGTGGTTCCACCCTAGGAATCATCGATGATGCTTTCGATTGCATCTCAAGCATCGTTTTCATCATCTCTTCAAACTTCTAGAAGCAGTTCTCGATTGTCGAGAGTCTCCCCTCCACCCTGAAATATTTTTTCTCTACTCCGGCCTTGAGTTGTTCCATCTCGCCTTCCAACGCATTCATCTTCTTTGCTGTCATTAATTGGAAGTAGGTTCCAATTGCAAAAACAGCGATGAAAACTTGTTTTTCTGCCCAAGAAAGTGCTATGTACCAATTTGTCGGGAAACAAGTGCAGGAATCGAGAAAACCATGGTTGAAATTTAGTATTTCAATAAGATTCAAGCAAATTTTTTGAGATAAATCCCATGGCAAAATGTGGGCTCCAAAAATTCGTGCCCCAGCCTCCCCTGCGTAGGAGAGTATTAACGATGTTTCGGGTCAAATTTTCAGAAGGCAGATGAACTTTGGGATAAAGCACCACCCAGAGATTTCGCCCTCATTTTGTGAGGACTTTAAAATCTGGTTCTAGGTTTCCCATAGGCGCAAGCACCGATGGTTAATTACCCCTCTCGATCACAAGAGAGCACTTTCGATTAAGACTAGTCATGAAGTAGGTACAAAATACCTAGCATATAGTAGCAACATGTGAATTTTTTTGTAAATTTATAAATTTATTATTTTTATTCTTAAAGCGGATGGTGGGGGGGAATGATGATGAGCCCAATCAAGATCCCATGGTTCCGTCGTCCCGGGCTATCGTGGTCCCTAGTCTACTTAGTCAGAGGAGGTAGTCGACCCAACCTGACAGAAGGATCCTTGTCGGCAGCCATGGGTTGCTTCGTCCAAGGGTACCTTGTAGACTTGGGGTGGATGCTTGTTTAAGGAGATAAGTTTTAGTCAACCTTAACTAACAAAAAGCTTTATGCCTTACTGAGTGTACCCTATGAATCATTACTCAAGAGGCTTTTAACCATTGGAGAACATACAGGCTTTGACCGTAACCGTAATATAGTGGTGCTATTTTGCAGCAAAACCACCCGGTCAGATGGCACATGCCACGTCTCCGCTGGCGAGAAATCATTTGAGAATGAATCACAGTGATACATTCAATTAGACATTTTGCTCTTTGTGAGTTGAAGTTATCCTGAAATTTATCATCCTTAACAAACGTTTGCGGATGATGGATGGAATTTTGCTTTAAATTTTAAATAATAAATTTTATTTGAATATTTTAAAATTTATCAAGATTTTGTTCCAAATATGCATGTTTTTAAGTCCCCTCCGGTTGAGATTAGCTTTCAACACGGCCATCATCGGGGCGAATTTGGAGTCATTTGCAAATTTTTATAATTTATAGAAATTTGAGGGCATTTAAATAGTTGATCCCCTCCGGTTGATATAGACTTTCAACATGGCCATCATCGGGGACAAAATAGCATGTATATTAGACTTTTAAAATTAAATATGCACACTTCTCGAGGCGATGATTCACTTCTCAAGGCGGTAGCACTCTTCTTGGAATAGTCGCTTGCTTTCCAAGGCTGCTACACTCATCTTAGAGGTGTTGAAACTGTGCTCGGTGCATCATATTGACATTTAGAAAATTATTTTTGTATGCAGGAGGGGGGGGGGCATTAGACGCCTTCTGTCCGCTTGTAAAAGTGGTGCGGATCCGGTGGCGTTTATTTTAAAGATTTTTCAATAATGTGCTTTTCGAAGCAGCAAAATGAACTTTAGCTTGCTTATCAAAGTGACTGCTCGCACGATATGCAGCTAGAAATACTATGTTTATTGCAATCAACATAAATCTTGAGGTCGCTGCATGCTTATCAAGGTAGCATAAATAACATGTTTGTCAAAGTAATGCCTCATTTTCAGTATGCTTAGAGGTTTTCAAATAATGGCATGTTGTTTCAGAGTGATCCAGCACACTATGTTAAAAAAAGTGCATTTTGAATTTAAAGCCAAGCTTAGCAACATTTTACTAATTATGAGACTAAGCCATAAATTTCAAATTAATTTTATCATTGCCATCTATTGATTTCATTATTATCATAGCCACCATGGCTATTTATGGAAGAAAGATGAAGCAAAGTAAAAGTTCATCCTCTTTCTTTATCACTTGAATCCCATCACTTTCATTTGGAGAATGCCAAATATTAAGTGTCTCCAACTTTTAAGCAAAAATTTTATTGTGAATTCTATAGTAATATTTTAATGAATTATTGCTCAGACCATGACATAGGTCTTCTCATTTTAAGCCAAATATTTTTTTCCAACTCTTGAAGTTTTTAAATGAAGTGATTAAATGCCCTCAACTTAGAAGAACACCAACTTTGCATGAGAGACATGACACTCAAATCCAAAATCCTCCTTAATGTTGAGTGCAGATAAAGCAAGGGTCTTAAAAGCCAAATGCTTCAAAGCATCATAAATAATTTGTGTAATTTGGATCCAATCAAATTCACCTTTTAATAAATGACTCTTTTTTTTTTATAAGAACAAAAATTTGTTCAAAACGCCAGCAATCAAAATTTTTTTTTTTATGTTTTAATATCAAAGTTGCTGGAAACACAAATCCATATTTTATGATCACTTTCGTTTGTCACTTCAGCTTTAAAAACATGTTGCCAGAGAATGTTCTCATACCACAATAATTCAATAGGCATAACAGAGAGATGTTGCCAAACAAAATAATTTGATATTAATTTGATTGATTTTATTTTTATATTAATAATTCAACTCAAGCTCAAATATTCTTCAAATTTTATTTAATTTGAGTTCAAGAATCTCCAAAAATTATTTATTTGAGGTTAAAATATCAAATTATTTTATTTGAGCTTATGTTCGTCAAAATTTTGGCAGTATCCCGGCGTCTCCCCCACGTAGGGGACATCTACAGGGATTCTAGGCCTGCCCACCATGCTAAGAAAGCGTGTATGGTAGGTGCCCTCTTTCGAGGACACCAAGGCCGTGTAAAGTCTTTATCCCCACCACGCTAAGAAAAGCGTGTATGGGTCTTCTAGCGGCACCTGTTGCAGGAGAAAAAACAGTTGTTTCCCCGCAAGCGGGTACTTATGGGTATCCCGACTTCGTCGTATGCATCGCACCAGGTTCCCTCCTACAACGCTAAGAAAAGCGTGTATAGGTGGTTAGCTGGTCTGCCACAAACATCGAGAATGGGATTTGAGATTTTAGTGTTTGGCGAACAATATACCTTGACAAGCGACCAAGAAGACGATGACGACAGAGATTTGCGGCGAAGCTAAAGAAGATTTTTTTTTTTTTTTGTTATATTTATTTTCTAATATAATTAAATATGGATATGCGTTGCTTTAGATAATAGATATCAGAAGAGGCATTTTTTTTATAATCAAATATAGAAATATAATATCATAGTGTTATGAAGAGATTTATGTAAGAATAAAATAAAATATTATTTTATAAAATAATAGATGTCCATAACGTGATTTAAAAGATTTCATAGTGGAATTTGGACATATGCATAAAAAAAATGATATTCGATTACTATCTTTATATATTAAATAATATTTATAATAACATATAATATGGTTTACTAACTTAAGTATGGAATTTATACAAGATAAGGATTATTATTATTATTTTTTGCGGTTAGCAGCAATTGAATATAATAATTAATATTTACAAAATGTATTTAATATATGACTTTATACATATAATATCAACCTTTGCTAAATTTTTTTGTTATTATGCATTTCATTTTACATGTCGTGGTCACCTCAAAAGTCGTCTAATTTTACATTTTCAATTTATGTGTCGTCGCCTCGCAACTCAAACCAAATTTTATATTTTCGCACACTGAATTTTATATTTTTTTCCGTGCAAAGATTTAGACAATATTATTGTCAATTTTGAGTATTTCCAACGTTTCGAACATAACGGAGAAATTCATTTTGCAAACGGACGACGTTTGGGCAACATCGAGTATGTCCGTAGTCCGTCGATTTTGATCGCTTTCGTTCAATTTGAGTGCGAGGGTTCCCTCTTTGATTAGATTAGATGTTCTAAATGTATCAAGATGATCCATTTTGTAATCGAACAAAGCTTTAATCATTTCATTATGATCGAGGCACTATGATTTTCATTCTAAACGATGTCTTATTTACTAAAAATAATAGATCATCGCCTCCGTTACTTGCTTTTACTGTGCTACCTATGTAGAGGTCAACAAAAAGGATCGTAGTCGATAAGTGATGGGGGTTGGAGGGACTATAGCTGGCGAGTGAATGATTTTTAGAGTGACCATAGTTGATACGTGATGGTGGTGAGAGGGATAGTAATCAGTGGGCCACCGAGGTTGGAGGGACCATAGTTGATGGACGGCGGAGGTCGAAGCAATCGTATTCAGTAGGTGACAATTGAACCGTAGTCGACATGTGACAAAGGTCGAAGGGACCATAGTCGGTATGCAATAGTGATCAGAGGGATTATAGTCGGCAGACGACTATGGTCGGACAAACCATACTGAGCGGGCGATGATGTTCAGAGGGATTATAGTCAGCAAGTAATAGATGTAGGATGAAAGCTTGATGATGCCTGTGGGCTGGATGGAGGTCCTACGATGATTAATAGGTAGATGTCCAACAGTGGTGACTTGGTGGAGAGGGTTTGCTAGTGGTGGTGCCGGGGTGGAGCTCGAGGATGCTTCAAGCCTTAGAGCTCTCTTGAGTCTCTAGCCCGAGGTCTAAGCCTCCAAAAGTCTAAGCATCCCTCCCCACCCCCTCCCCTCATTTGAGAAGAGAGGATCTATTTATAGATCTTGAGAGTGGCATGACCTGTATATATAAATAAGATCTAGAGTAAATTCGGAGTGATCTATCAGATGGCTCATATTGATTCCATTGATCATGAATTTGTCATCATTTAAGTACCTTATTAATGTCAGAATTAAGCGATCTTGAGCTCATTGGATTCGTCTCGTTCAGCCTCTCGATTCAGTTATATGCATGCTATTTGGACATCATTTGGTCATCCAATTAATGATTTAGAGTTTCCAAATATGCTCTAAGCCTTTGATTTGAGCTCATTTGGGTTTGGATTGAGATCGATTTTGGTGTTCTTGGGTTCGTCCCATTGAAACATTCAATTTGAGTTTGAGTATAAGTTTGCTCAAATCATAGTTTGGATGGTCCCAATTTAATATTAGATGTTTTCAATTTAGATGTGCATCAAAATTGATGCCTGGTCAAGGCAATTTTTTGGTGAAGTATTAGAACCAATACAAATTATTTAATTTCTCATCCTAAATAGAAATGGAATTGAATTGAACTGAAGTATTTGCTTCAATTCAGTTAATCTTTTGACAGTTCAATTCCATCACTCATATACCTAACCTTACAGTGCAACAAAATGGAATTTGTTGCAAAATCAATAAATGCAACTGCATCATGACAATTGGAAGTGATGTGAAGCATTCCAATTTTATTTCTTCAAGCAACCACATAACTCCAATAGTGGCTTTTCAGTTCACCATTCTTCACATTATGCCCTTCATCATTAACTTGCCCAATTACAATCAAATTATACATCAACTTAAGAATATGTCTAACCTTCTAGACCTTTCAATTATTATGTTAGTTATTTTCAATATAACACCTCTAAAGTCAACATTGTCCAAAAGCTCAATTTTAGCCAAAGAAGCTATTTTATGATTCCAAGCAACATAGTTCTCAATGAGCAAGTGGTTTGCAATAATATGAAAGGAGGCTTCGGAATTTAGTACCTAAGAATCAATGTGATAATCAACAACATGATTAATCATCATGTATCTCTTTAGTGGTTGTGTTTGTTGTGTTATTCTTGTTTAGTACTATGTAATTATTTTTCGATGATTAATATTGCTACAATTCCACATTCCACATGGACTTGCTTATATCATTCTTTGATTTTCCTCTATTATCATTATCCTAGTTAAAACACTTCTCAAAACTTATGCCCATGTTCTAAACATTCAAAGTATAATTCAATGTTGAGACTTCTCTAAATTCTCTCCTTCAAATATTTGTAAGAATAGAGAATATTATATCAAATATCATTAAGTTTTAATTTGAATTTCTCATAGAATCACTCAAAAGATCACAAAAGTTCTCAAATAATTAGTAATAATATTCTTTCATGCTTCATCTTCATCATTAAATTTAATCTCTGCTGGGACTAATTGATTTACAGTTGAATCAAATTTATATAAGTATTCTACAAAATAAAACACATTCAATAATCTTTAAGTAAAATCATTTCTAAGGTTCACCAAGCCCAACTGGCTTCATCACTCATTTTAAAGATGCTCATATCACTCACTCCACTTTAAATAGCTTTGATATATGCTCTCTCCATAGTCAATCGTCTTTGCTTGTTCTTTAAGAAATTCATATTATTCTTCACCATCATTTGTACATACTCAGACATATTCATTAAATCCTCTATAGTTGATTACATTGCTCACTCCACTTCAAACAGCTTTGTTCCAAGCTTTATAGTTTGCCATGTAATTCACATTGATTTGTATAACACAATTGTTTAAGCCAACAACATTACTAAAACCTCTACAAAATGATCGCTCCTTAGCCAGCCACATTACTGGTGACACTTCAATCATCTATGTTGCTTGTTTAGTCGTTAAGGGTGGCTCTTGCAAACATCAAATCACTCAAAGAAGACAATAAAAAAATAGACTTATATTAGGAGAATAACTTGATGACCTCCTTATTCCTTTCGAGTTTATTTTAAGGACTAAGAGGAAATAAGGTAACCCCCCTCATAAAAAAACAATCTCGAGAATATTGAAGTTGATGCTACATCAATTTGGCAACTTTATGTTACGATGTTGGTTCAGGATCTTATATAAGTGGCAATCAGAAGAAAAATCCATGTTGATGCCTAATGCACAATTTGTACTCGAAGGAGATCTTAACCAAATTATCCTTCATTTGAAATTTACTTGTATAAAAGAAAATGCATAAGACAATTTCATGGGCGTCTCATCTTTTCATCAATATGCAACTTATATAATCCCTAATTAAACTCTTAGCCATTGGATAAGGTCAAAACGTCCACATCAAAAGGGCAAGGGTGATTCAAAATTGATAAGATCTTCCCCATCCTAAGTCAAGATTATCTGAGTTTACACTACACCTTAAAAATAATTTCATTAATCAATGATGGATTTGATTCAAACTCTACCATAAAAATTACAATTGTTAAGAATGGTGTGACTAATAATCTCAAAAGATAGCCAACATACTTGGCGAATTTAATTTGACTTTTTTAAAGCTAATAATTCTCTTATCGTAGACCAAAAATCTTGAAAGAAAATTAAAATAGTTAGGGGATTTAGCTCTAACTTTTCATAATAGATAATGGTTAGCAACTATGACGCTTAGTAATAGTCATAGAGGATAATAAAAATATTGGGAGAATTTTCGAGCCTTGGGCAAATTTTTATGTCATTCGTAAGGAGAATCCATTAAATCACAACCACAAAAAGATTCAACATTCAAAACAAAATACCAACTCTCGATTTGGTGACATTATAAAAGCATAAACAAAGAGCTATTCTCTAATAAAGATCTTTGATCCTTCAAAGAAAGGAATTGGAAAATGTCTAGTCGGTACACCCTTTAAATGATAAAGTTCATGTTGAAGCCCAAAATTTTTAAAAAAAAAATTTAACAACCTCTATGTTGGAAATTAATCATTCACCAAAACTCAGAGGACAACCAAGTGCTCTTCCTCTTTGAGTTAGCATCCAACATATATTGGATCATCTTAAAACTCATCATTTCTTTGACCCCTAAAGCATTTTCTTGCAAACTCCATGGACAATTTAAAAATAATTCACGTTGAATATGTTAACACCAACAGCTACATCCCAAACTTGCTTTAGTTCTAGCCATGCATTGCAACCTTACTTGCATTGCCATCTTCTCTTTCAAAAAAGTGTCACAATCATACTTGTGTTGCAATAATCACCTTCAATAGCTACATCGTAATATTACAACCTCACTTCTTTGATGCATCAGGGCCTATGCCACAACTCTTCATGCTTTTCAATCATCCATTTCAAGGCTTTCATCATAACAACCTCATCGCTAGGCTGTACCATAATCATCTCGAATAAGACCTATGTGAGGGCCGCCTCTACTAAGTTTGAACATCAACCACTTAAAATCATAATTGCACTACAACCACATCCAGTCATGATAGCTTCTACTATTGCACACATCTACAAAGCTTACAACCAACTCACATGTGGAACTACGCCGGTGCTCTTGTATAATGAAGTTTTCATACAAGTTGTGATTTTGTAGTGTAAGCAAGTATGAAATAAGAAATATCTTTGGACCCACAAATCATGCCCAAAAATATAGGGGATTATAACAATCACTAATATTAGAGCAATAGAATATTATAGCATTATTATATTTATTATATAAAAGTGTTGTCATCTTCTGATTGGCTATAGATTAGGTTGTCGTACATTACTGCTTTATAAAAAGAAATGTATCTCCTCCTTTATGAATAAGAAAAATCTAATTTCCTTCTTCTTGTCTAATCTCTGAAATATCTTTGGACCCACAAGTCATGCCCAAAAATATACGGGATTATAACAATCACTATAAGATCAAGCGTGATTTGCAATGTGATGCATGAAATATTCGACGAATTCAAGAGGTCTAGTTAATGCTCAACTTATTTAGGAAAATGAAGTTTGATGCCAAAAATGATTAAAATACTTTAACAACATAACCAAAATGCTTGTATCATCAAAGGTTAATATATCAACAACAAGTCATGTATAACAACTTCATTTGCATAGCAGCCACCCAACCAATTTGTTACAAATACTAGATATTCTAGCCACATCAAAACCCAATAATTTTTTAGTCCAAGGCTTTTCTACATATAAAATATTATCCATCGTTCTTATGTGTATAGTTTTTAAAATTACTAAGACAGCTGAGATTATTCTCTATTATCTTCACTTATTACACTAACAAAAAATAAAAATTTAATAAAATTACAATGCTATTTAAAAAACATCTTCCACCGTTAATTACAATTATAGCTAGAAAATCCTCAACAAATTTTTTTTTTCTTACTCATGGTAAATGGAGCTATAATGTTCAAGCCCCACTTTCCCTCTGCTTTCTCTCCACAACAATAACTAAACATAAAACTATTGCCCATATCATGTGACCTACATAAAATGCTTTATTGAACTTACAAAAGAAACAAATTTTCCTTACATTTTTGCTATAAATAAGAAATGTGTCAATGCATAATAAAAAAAAAACAAATTCTTGCACTTCTACCTAAAAAAATTAACCTCTCACCTCCTCCATTTTGTCACCTTATTGTGACACAAGAAGCCAAATGATACAAGAATTCACCATTTTCTCTAAGGATGAAGCCCAGAAGCCTTGCCACAAAGCAATGCATTTGGAGGAATATCATACTCATTTGAATAACTCTTCTCTTGAGTCCAAACTCTAATATAGAGTTGTTGCCCAAGGTACTGCCTTCCCCACATTGCAGACCTCAGATTCCACATCCCTTGATTATCCAGTGATACTAAGATCGCTGACCATCCATTTGGATATACCTAATTAAATACATCACACATGGAATTAGTTACTAAACCATACAGAAATTTCCATATTTAGAAAAGTGTATAATTTTACCTGGACTGTGTGTCTAGAGACAGCATCAACAAGGTTGTAGCTGTTACGATTCTGTTCCAACCATTGCCCATTTCCATATCTAAATACATGCATTGCCAAGTTTCAAATACATTATTAACAATCTTATGATTAAATTTTGTTTATAGTTGAAAGTCAGCAGAAGCTTTCTTAGAAGGCTTAAGATATCTCAAACCATATAAATATTTAGTTATATAAACAGAAAGTATCAAAGGGCTTACCCAACAACCCAGAAAGAATAGCCATCAAGATGCCAAGACTGCATGGTATTCTCGGTGTTTTGGAAAATTATCTCAATGAATTCATGAAGGTTGGTCCTCAGAACTGGTGTTCCAAGAACAATAGGACCATTGGTAGGCGAAACTGGGATGCTATCCCAAGTGAAGACACTAGCAATGTTGAAGTTGTCTGCAAGCTTCAATGGAGTGTCAGGTACGATAAAGGAGACACCATTGACAGCATAGCGCAGTTTGCCATTGATCACAGGTGCAGAGCTTGCAAAGTTCAGTGATCTGGACCTTGTGATGTTACCATACTTGTAAGATCCTTGAGGATTAGGCCTTGCAGCATTTGCTGTTAGATTCCATCTGCAAAGATTACATTCAATATGTTATGTAAGGAATTCATGTCAAACACTCAAACATTATTTATTTTGCTCAACAAGAAAAGCATTTAGTTTCAAAAGTGACTTGGATCCATAAATATATGTTACTAAGCAAAAGTGATTCCACTTAGGCTTCGTTTGGGACGGCTTTCTTACTGCTTCTTAAAACAATTTTTTAGTACAAAATTTAAAATTTGTGTACTCTAAAGCTGCTTTAAGAAGCAGTAAAAAGCCGTCCCAAATGAAGCCTTAGTTGATAGCAAAATATGCATAAATGATTTCTACTAGGAAACATGTAAGCATTTAGTTGGTAAGGTGTTTGGAAGTTGTTCTAGGATCGAATCTCTGCAAAACAAGCTTAAGAGAAAGACAAAGAGCATTCACCTGAAGGTTCTGGCTTGGAGCATAGACCAATGATAATCACCGGCCGGAGGAGCGGGGATTGGTCCAGAAACTGGGGACTTGGAGTTTCTATAGTGCAAGACAGCAGTTGCAGTGAGGACTGTTCTTGTGAACCGGGAGGTGGCCACAATATGGTAGTCCTTCGGTGGCTGATCAAGAGTCACAAGAACAGCTATGGACTGCCCAACATGGACGTCGAGCGTATCATAAGTATTTTGAATTGTATGGGATCCTTCGATTTCGACAACCTTCATCTTGTGGCCCTCAATTCTGAAGTTGAAGGATAGGGAGAGTCCAACATTGGAGATCCTGAATAGATATGTCTTCCCTGGAGAATAAGAACAAATAAATTCTAAGTGGAATGTATGATTATACATCATTGGAGATGCGTTATCATATAATTTGCTGTTAATCTCAAATTTACTGAATCAAGGAGGTTGTTTGGTACTTTTTTTTTTTTTGGTACTTAAAACTAGAATTTAGGAGGAAATTAGAGTTGACTAAATCCAACCTAAATCCGATGAAATACCTTTATCTCCAGTGAAGAAATATGATTGTGGAATGCCATTAATGAGGAGTCCATCAGGAAAAGAGAGAGGCTTCCCTGAATCCAAACCCTGCCTCAACGACTGATGATACCAAGAGGAAACCAAATATAAGCCAACTGTTCGACTAAATGTCTGAAAGAACTTAAATGGATCTATTGCCAAATGGGAATAATACCTTGTGGCCAGCCTTGTACCAGTCGCCGACAAGCAGGGACATCTCGCCGTCGGGAATGTCGTAAGGCACCGATATGACGGAGCGCTGGCGCACGTAGAAAGGACCGAATCCGCCGGAGGCGCGGTGCATTGCCGTAGAGGGGAAGTAGGTGAAGGTGCCGATCTGGTCCTTGCTCTGAAACTTGTAGGTGTAGTTGGCCTTGGGAGGGATAGGGCAGTTAGTACCCAAAACCCCATCCTGCCATGAGTTCTTCCTCTGCTTGATCCCGTTCCTTCATTTCCCCAAAAAATATATTTTCAGTAAATCAAATGGCGTAGTACTCCTATCAAGACTTCAATAGTTTTAACTTGGTTTGTGAATGATCATATCTGAAGAGAACGTGAGGCTCACCAGGTTAAGAGGAAGGGCTCGTCGAGCTGGTTGATGACATTGATGATGATATTGTCATTGGTGATGCAATCAAGGGAAGGGCCGGGGAACTGACCATTGATGAGGATGACCTTTCGAAGAAATACAACATCGGATAAGCAAGATTAGCTATTACGTACCCAGGATTTTAGATGATGCATTTGAATGGGGGAGAGAAATAACCTGCTGTGGAACTCCGAGAGGCGAAGCGGTGCCGTAGGTGACGGTCCAAGTGAAGTAGCGGTAGGGGTCCTCGGCAATGGCGGAGGTAGCGAGAAGGGCAACGGCGGTGCAGAAGAGGCAGAGAAAGAGTGTCATGGCTCTTCCCATTGTAGTTAAGAAGAGATGGAGAAAAATCAGAGAATGAGACAGAGATCTGAAGAGTAATGGAAAGGTTAAAGGGTTTTAAGTAGGAGAGGAAGAAAAGAAAGGGGAGGAGAATTCAAGTGACCATCGAGTGCCAGCTGAGCAGGTTATCATCTCCACGCCGTCGGCGCCGCGTCTTTCCTCGACGCGGTTACGCATTTCGCGCTCAAACTGAGTATGCTTTATTTTTCTTTTTCTTAAGATTATATATATATATATATATATATATCTGTGTTATTTTATTTTTATGATAGATTAAAATAATATAAATATACTTGATTATAAATACTTAAATAGAGTCATATCCTCACCCTAAATATTGGTTCTTCTATTTGCTCAAATCCCACCTTAAATAATTAAAAAAATACTCTCTTAAGAATAACTTTGTTAAAAATAGAACGTTATATATTATAACTCTATGATTTAATATATTTAGGCTTCAATTGCGACGGCTTTTTAAAATAGCTTTTTAATATAAAAATTTAATTTATGTATTAAAAAACTGTTTTAAAAACTGCTTTAAGAAACAATAAGAAAGCCACCCCAAATGAAATATTAGGCTTCGTTTAGGAAAACTTATTGCTTTTTAAAGTAATTTTAAGAATTGTTTTAAAATTAAAATTTTGAACTAAAAAATTGCTTTAAAAAATATTAACAAAGTTATCTCAAATGAAGTCTTAATTACACTTCCGATTAAATCTTTTTAATAATTTGACATGGGATTTTTTATAGATGATTTTTTTTTTTCTTCTTTAATTATTTTTAACATATTTATCTTAAGGGAATAAATTAGTTTAGAATATCTTTCTCAAAATTTTGTCAAAATTTATTTTACACTCATCAATTAACTATACTATATAAGAAATCAATTAACTATTATTTTACAGACATCTCAAGAAAATCAGTGAAGTGCTTAGAATATTGTTATAGAATAATTTTGGGTAGGTTTATAGTACTTTGATTATCATCTATTTGCAATTAAGATTTTATTTGGGACAATTTTTATTGCTTTATAAAGTAACTTTAACTATTAAAAGCTTTTAAATTAGAAATTTTTGTGCTATAAAGATGCTTTAAACAACAATAAGAAAGTTGTCCTAAACGAAGCCTAAGGCTTGGTTTGAGACAACTTTATTATTGTTTTTTAGGACGGCTTTTTAGTACAAAAATCTTTTGTACAAAACAGCTATTTTAGAAAGTAATAAAAAAATTATCTCAAACGAAGCCTAAGTGTAGTTGGGGTTGACCTGCAAACTAGATTCTGATAGAAAAATGGCCCCTTTAATTTTTTTTTTTATGTTTATTTTATTTATTGGTATAATCTTCTTATTTATGCTCAATTAACTTAATATATATAATTAATAAGCTAATAAAAATATTTTTAAATTAAAATGAGTTATTGGGATGTGTTCGGATTACTAGATCTATAGTTGATCATAGTCAATAATAATATCTTAAATTTAAATAGCATATTATGATAATGCATGCATTGAGAAATAAAAATAAAAAGTAATACGAAAATTTTATTTCACCCAATATATCAGACTTATTATTTTATAAATAATCAAAACAGTCATACAGTCTAAATGTTAAATATTTTACACAAAATAAGATAATTTATCAGAGAAGTAATTTAATTTTTTATTTTTAGGATTTCTAGCCAACTAAATCTTAACTGACAAAAAAATTAGATAAAGAGTATTGTGTGAATGTGAATGATTATTTTTTAATTTATTAATTAAAAATGCTACATCAAATGTTAATTAAATATAAATTTATTTAATGGGCACAAACAATATAGAAGATTAAAGATAGTGAAGTTAATTTTAAAATAAAAAATTTCTTTACAATCAATTAATATAACTAATAATAGTTATTTAATCAATTTTACAAAAAAAAAAAAACATTTTATATTTATTTTATTCATAATTTAAAAAATACATGAATTATAATACTCACACCTTTATAACTTGTTAATAAAATAAAATAAAAAATCTATGCAGCTCATTTTGATCTATTGATTGGGAGTTTTGACTTTCAACTAAAAGGTTTTGGATTCAAGTCCAGAGCCTTGCATTGATATCCATACTCACACCCACCCATGTACGCAATGGGTATGGGTGTCATGGTCTCATGAGTGGGTATGGGTGGGTACTCAACAATGAGGAAAACCAATTTACATTAGTAATTATCGTACGTCGTATATTACCGCAATCCTCACTACACAATGTGCAACACTGAACCGCATTGTGTCCACGATAAATTCTGATATGTGCTTGAAAGTTTGCAGTCAAATCAAAGGGCAACATGCCTAAAGGAAAAAAACGTGAAAAATTGATGGGTATGACACCCTAAAAGTCACCATGGATGAGTACGTCTGGGTAGGCAAAACCCGTCGTGCAGCGCATGAGCACCCAATAGGTACCCAATCAGGACTCCGTGTAGGACTTTGTTCGGGTCTTTATATGCATTATTTTTTTTAATTGATCAAAATATTTTAAAAATAAATAAATAAAATAAAAAAGTATGGTGACATATACTCGCCCATAAATTATAGAAAGCTCATAAGAATTTTATGATAGTGAGCTGCCCTCCCCAACTTTGATAACGTGAAAGTAATTAATTGGTTACTTGTAATCCACCATTTCTCATAAATGCTTTGACCTTTCATAATTCTTACTCATTCTTCGGGTCACATGGTTTGCCCCCTCTTATTTATTTATCATTTTTACTTATAATTTAAATTAATAAAAGAAATATATTTATTATCAGCATAATATTTAAGATAATTAAAGAGATAATCATAAATTTTTTTTTTTTTCTAGAAGAAAGTATTATTTGGTACCGCTTTCACACTAATAAAAAAAAAAAAAAAAGCTGTAGTCCGCCTGCAACTCTCTGTATCTCACAAATTAAAGAGATGGGAGAGGTTGTTGGGTGCTTGCGTAATTTCTATAGTGGAAGTCAGCGGCGCCATCACCGGCGATGGAACGATTTCACGTGCTTGGTACAGCACTTTTAAGTTCCTTTTAATAATAATCTTAATAATAAATGATACGCCACCATAAATCATTTGATCCAATATGAATTTTGAGACAAATCTTAATAGGCAAATCTTAAAATTAAATTCAGAATTATCTAAATTCCAATTTAGTTAACTTATAGTCAAATTAAACGTCTAGACTAACCTAATGACAACAAAATTTGTTTAATCCAAGCCCAAAGAGGCCCAAATTAGGAGTTATTATTCTGTACGGACATCGGACGAGAGAACAATTCGGTTAAGCGCTGGGTACCCAGCGGGACCGAGGGGCACCTAGTGCGGACACCGAGCTGGGTACCCAGCAATGGAGTGACGTGGCACATTTTTGTTGGCCTCCGAACACCCTCCGGACTCCGCACAGAATAATAAATCCCAAATTAGGGGTTGAAGAGCATTTAGAATGTTCAAAGTACAAATTGGATTAGCAAATATATCCAAATATAACATGATTATAGTTGAATCAAGCAGTTCGACGAGACGAATCTAACGAGCCTAAGAACACTTAATTTTGATATAATATGGGCATATAAATGCTTAACAAAAGATATATGATTGAGGTGATCAATATGCGCCATCTAATTAGGGGTGTCAATATTTGACACGACCCAGAAATTCGACTCGAACTCGACATAGAAATTTTGAGTTCAGGTTAGAGTTTTCGACCCATTCAAAAATCGGGTCAGGTTCGGGTTGACCCAGAAACCCGAAAATGACCCGCTAACTGGGCTGCCCCCCGCGTGATCGAGCTGCCCACTGCTGAGCTCCGTTGACCCGCCTATCCCCACCCATGCCGAGTCAATTCCGGTTTCGACCCAAACCGGACTCGTGACCCGAAATTGACACCCCTACATCTAATGGAGCACTCTGAATTTGCCCCATATCTTCTTCATATTTATGGGGCATGTCACTCCCAAAATTTATATATATAACTCCTCTTTCTACATTAAAGAGGGGGGTGGACACCCTTCCGCTGGAGATTGCAAATATCTTTTGAGGCTTCTAGAATCCTAGATCTCCACCCAAGCAGCACTGCTGGCAATCTTCTATCGGCCCACCGGACCACCGCCCCAATGATTGACGACGGTCTGACCTCCAATCTTCATCGAACTTTCTCCCTACCATCATTGGATCACCGCCAAGCTACCGGCTCCGTCAAGCTATCGTCGAAACATAAAAGAGTATTATTTAGTATTGGTAGAAAGAGTAAGAAGGGTGGAGATTGACTTTCAAATCACTCAAAAGTGAAGAGACTAATATAAAAGGAAGTTCCAAAGAAGATATCCAAAGCAATCAAATTGAAGGATCAAATGTAAAGAAGCCCAAGTTTACCCCTAGTGGAGTCAATAGTGTATTTGACAGTAGAGTTATGGATGCTTGTGCTAAGTGTGGCATATTTCATGAGAGAGGATGCTTGATAGGCTCCAACCCTTACTACAAGTATCATCAGCCTGTACATATAGCAAAATATTGCCCTACTTTGGTACAAAGAACTTCATGAGAGATGAGATCAAGTGAAGCACCTTCATAGAAGAGCTTTGGCAAACAAAAGATGATAGAATCAATATTTTCAACTTCATCACAAAATCAACCAAGGTAAAATGTTTGACCACGAATTTATGCTTTAATCCAACAGGAGCCTAATGAATCAATAGATGTTAATACAGATGAATGAGATGTCTTCAACATAGTAACTTTTTATGTTATATCAAATGTTTTGCTCTATCCAGTTATCTAATTATGTTATATCGAAGATTTTATTTTATTGTTATGTATCCAATGTTGAAGTTTAAGTTCAATAAAATTAAAATGTTGTTTTACTTATGCTCAATTTAGCTCAAAGTAGTATCCTATAACTAAAATGTCATTATAAATTTCAATGGCGAAAGTTTTATAAGAAGGGGAGATTATAAGGATGGGATTTTGCTAGTTCAATTCAACTGGCTCTAATCTAAAGTGAATGCAAGTAGGTGAGCGGAACCAAGTGAAGCAAGCGGGCGTTGGAGCTACTAACCGGATTGGATCACATAGATAAGTGGAGAAATGCGTCAAAAGTGAAAAATAGCGAGTCCTCAGGCGAGAAAACTTCTTTTCGCTTCATCGAGTTCGACGAATGAGCAAAAGAAACTAAGAAAGCTATGACCAAGAGGAGAAGGATAAGGAAGGAAATAGAGTGAAAGAGGAACGAAGGGAGATAGAGAGAGTGATAGCGGAAGAAATGGAGAAGGTTAGGGTGAACGACGAGCGAGGGATCGAGCGACAAGAAGGCACGATTTGGAAAGGTGATTTTATTATTATTATTTTTATAAATTAGTAAATGTTGTTAAGGAAATTTAATCTAAAATTTTATATTTTGAAAAAGATTATATCAAATATTTTAATGATAAATGAAAGATATGCAAAGGGTTGGAGAGCATATATTCAAATGAATTTTTATACATAAATTAAATTATTATTAATTTAAATATTTATAGAAGAATGAGTTAGTATTAACATAAGAGAGAAAAGTGAAATTTATGTTATGCAAGGAAATAATAATAAGTTAATTAAAATCTTTGACTATGGTCCCTCCATCGCTCACCGATTATGGTTCCTCTGTCCACCGTGACCCGCCGATTATGATCTCTCTAACCTCCATCACTTACAACTTGGAATTATTTATTTAAAAATTTTAATACTAAAATTTTATTATTTATTCGCACAAAAATTAAAATTATAAATAACAATAAAAATATCAATTATTATTGATTTCTTTCAAAACTTTGCACATGACGTACGTTAATCCTATGAACAAACTTTCTAGGCTTCTAGCAATTTCTTAATGCTACCACTAAGAACCTATTGCAATTTTCTTCAACATTGACCTTTGCAGACCACCAATCCCACGGCCGCCAGCTTCGATCACCATCGATCTCATCACCATTATCAAGAGGTGTAAAAGAGTCAAACTAAGCTCAAGTTATGATTACATTGTTTGGACTATTTAATTGCGAGCTTGAACTCAAGCTCAAAGGACTAGCTCAAGCTTGGATTGTAGAAAAAATGAAAGGCTTGAAAACCAACTCTTGAGGTAGAACTTTTATTTGGTCCGGTCACCTAACGTAGATCTACGTTCGGACGTCACTAAAATAGTGCCACGTGTTCTTACTCTTTACCGCGCGGCCTAACAATCCGACCCGGAACGGACTCGGGATTGCTATGTTCACGTATTGCTCGGTATTACTAGATATTGCTCAGTATTGCTCGGTATTGGTCTTCACAGAGCGGTATTTCTCGTTTTTGCCAAGCAATACTGAGCAATACCTAGCAATTTCGGGTTCCAGTCCAGGTCGGGTTGTCGGGCCGCATGGTAAAAAGTAAGAAGATGTGACGAAATATTATTGGCGTATGAACGTAGAGCTACGTCAGGTCACCTGACCTAATAATTGTTCCTTGAGGCAAGCCAAAGAAGAAGACAACATGGCGAGAACTGACCAGAGATGGTAGCCTCAACGTAATTAGCAGGCGAGGAGGAAAAAATTATTGGAATAGCTCATCGGAGAATGAATAAACGTAAACAGAAGTTGCCTAGCAGCCCGAGCTCACCGTACACGGTTTTAATGTGACTCATAGCTTTCCTAATTCCCTGCACTCCTAATAATCACTACCACAAATGACTTCACTTTTAATCCTATTAATTAAAAAAAAAAATTAAGGAAAATATTAAAAAGAAATAACCTTACTAAAAAAGTTTTTTTCCCCTATTCTTCTCCTTCATATAACAGCTGCATCATTAACCGACTGCAATTTTGAAGAAACTTGTCGGACCTCAACGGATAAAGATCCAGTTTTTTTTTTTTTTTTGAAAAAAAGAAACTATATTAATAAAAATTCCACGATTATAGACACAATAATTGACAAAACAAAACCCAACAGAGAAAGGAAAAGACAAAATACAGCCAAATACAGGGCTCAGTATATGAACTGCTGAGACTTCCAGCACCCCAGAGATCTGGCACGGACCCTCCAAAAGGAAACAGCGACTGAACCAATGGTTTCCACACGCAGACCAAAGTGATGCGAGCCCCAGCCACATCATAGCCCAAAACAACCAGCAAACGACCAAAACCAATAAAACCAAACAACACCAGCACGGAGAGAAAATAGAAATTATCTTCTACGTCGTCCCCTACCACGAAAGATTATCTCTTGTGTCTTTCTGTTTTATGTTCATTTTATATTTTAATTTTCAAGCATAATTTTTAATTTTATGTGATTTACCTTGCCATTCTTTATATTAAACAATATCACAGCTATCTAATGTAATTTTCTTCTATTTTTACTTCAATTAAAGACAGTAATTCCTGATAAAAAATTTTGGCTCTAATACATCTAAAAAATGACACTTGACCAATGTGAATCGCATATAATTACTTAAATTAAAATTTTTTAATTAAATTCAGATTATCAAACTTTCATTTCAGCAAGCTTATAATTGGACGTAACATATTGTGAAGACAAATCTTTCAATATTATAAGTGAATCCGATATGAATACAAATGAACACAATTAGACATTGAAGTATTTAAAAACTTCATAACATTATTAAACGATTAAATTGTCTCCAAATCATGTAGGTTTATAGTCAAATAGAGTGGCTTAGGATTAAGATGAATCCAATAAGCTGAAGATCAATCTGAGACAATTAATGAACTCAAACACATGAATAATCATACCTTACTTGTTGTTTAGGGACACCCAATCTTTCAAATCTCTTCATATGGGAATCAAGCAATATTTTTTAGTGTGGCATAATTGCATCTTTTTCAATGGCAAGATTAACATATTATTATATCTTTAATTATATAGGATTTTTTGTATGTATAATTTCATAT
>NW_021319063.1:307253-318272 GCF_001605985.2 Dendrobium catenatum
TTGCCACGAAATCTTACCACGAGGAGGCCACAGATAAATGCGGCAACCTAACAGGTAACCAATGAAAATCATTTCTAAGGATCCGATCCACCAAGAAATTCGGGAGAAACAACACCAGCGTCCGAAAAATTCAGATCCCGATTCATATCAGATGAAGCTTCTAGCCAATTCATCTGGCATCTTCAAATCGCTACCAGAAAAACTCCCCCAAAACGATTAAGCACAAAGTTTTGCGAACCAACCACATTAACAGGAATATTAACAAAAATTGTTTGAGCAAACCGAATAATTTCACACTATCCTCAAATCAGAGCAGAAATATTGACATCTCAACCGATTACGAGGCACCCATCACACCCGGCGAAATAGAATCCGACGCAGAAGATCACGAGTATGAGCGCTTATCACGCTCAAGCTTGAGCATGTTTGATGTGCAAGCTTGAGTTTTAGCTTATGGCTTTGATTAATATCGCAAAATTGACAAGCTCAAGCTCATTTATTATAATGCTTGAGTTTAGGCTGGCAGACTTGATAAGCTTCAGCTCACAATCTTGCGTTAGTGAGTCAAGTTCAAATGAGTTATGAGTCGGCTCGACTTGATTACATCCCCACCACCATCGCATTACTGCTATCACGTCGATGTCATTTCTTTCAAGAAATCCCAGTTTTCCGAACATGATTCCATCACGACTTCTCGTATATTCAGTTGCCACCCTTTATTTGTCCACAAGTACTGTCACAACTGAAATCTTCTTTGCTATCTTCTACATTCTACATCATTTTCGGAGATTGGGAATTGAACAACTATAGTTGCTAACGATGTTGTAAGTTGAGAAATAATACAATTTGGATAAAACATCATAAAAATAATAATTTATAATTATGGATTATAAATTCTCTAAATAATAGATGATAATGTAGTCTCTAAAAAAAGTGCTTGGGCTATATGAATTTAAGTAATTATTTGAAGTAGATTATTTTCAAAGTTGAATTTTCATGGCTATCTGAACTTCATTTTAACAATGTTATACTAATAATAGAAATGTCTGAACATATGAAACCATTCGGGGACACCACCAAAATGATCTTATTTGTGCTTAGGATGAACCTAAGTCAAGCATTTGTAGGCATTACTTGAAAGCGTGAAGCCATTCCAACTCAGGGGATAGTCAAATATTCAAATCAAATTGCTTCCAACAAAACGATATCTAACCAGACATTTTTTTCTTTTTTCTCTCAAATTTTCCAAAAAAAATATGTTATTACAATTTGTTATTGATTTTGTGAATCTTGTACAAAACTAAATAATAAATAACACTTAGCTACACAATTTTGTCAGCAGTAATAAAAAAAAAATAATAATATATTTACATTAAATTTGAAATAAAGCTCAAATAAAAATATAGAAATATACGAAAGAATAATTCATTAATTTGACATAATGCATCTATTCAATGAGTCAGGAGAGTTGTTAGTTATTACCTTACTTTGTGGAGTTATATATAAATATCATCTAATTAATTAAAAAAAAGCCTAGTATACTAATTTGAATAAGATTTAAATAAAATATATATGAATCATATGAAAAATAATATTATACTAAGTTGAATTCAAATGAGTAACCAACCATCTTTGTTTTTTAAATATTTTTGTATTTTTAACATGAGCGAATTTAATTATTAAACCATGGAACAAAAAAAATTAGAAGCGCAATCTATGATTCTTATAATTGGAAGCAAATTTAGTATAAATTTGTATATTTTCCTGAACTATTTTAATTTTTTTTTAATTTTTTAGATTAGAGATTATATGTAATAGTGTATGATAGATCATAAGAAAATATTAATCTCATATGTAAGAAATTATTTTTCAATAATATATATATATATAATTATATATATATATATATAAATATATATATATAAATATAATATATATTATAATAAGAAATTAGTTTTCTACCATTAGATCAAAAAATATATAAGAAAGCTATAAGAAAATTAATTATACATTTCATGGTATTGATGAGATGGTGTTAACAATTATAGTTTATACGAAGATTCTACGCACATAGAAACATCAAAATATAGGTGTGCTGATATCTTCATACAATACTAATATGTCAAACACTCTTTCTTCAATATTGTTATTTTATCTTGACAAGCGGAATAATATATATTGTTATATATATATCCGATCATTAAAAATTTCTATAATATTTCTTTCCATTATAATTTAATAATCGTTTATAAAAACTACATTGGCAAACGCTTACCTCAAACCACCCAACTAGAGTTGGCAAGCCTGTTTGACTCTTTCAAAATTGGGGGGGGAAATTGTAGCTAATCCGTTGAAAATAACAATCTAATTTTCTTCCCTTTAGAAAATATCCACCCTTTCCGCGGCGATAACAATTGAAAATCCAATAGCTTTGGAAAATACTGCCAAGTGACCTCGATTAAATATTTTTGTTGTTTGTTTGAACTTTGTGAGCAAGATAAACTCCATTTCACATCCATCACATAAAGAAACTTCGTGTAATATAATATACATATATTGGTTTTTTTGGGCTAGAATATACGCGGCGATAAGAGTTAGAGTCTACATACGTCTTAGCGTTTGCCGGAATGATCAAGCTCACACAAGAAGACACACAAAATTTTTTACGTGAGAAAACCCTGAAAAGTGGAAAAAACCACAGAGCTTACCCAGTTGAAGTGATTCTACTAGGTAATTTGAGTAGTTATAGCGGATTGACTCGTCCTGTGGGCATCATATTACAATGTCGACTATTAAATGAAATCTAAGACAAACAAATATACTAGTCCGCCGAAACTTGGTGTTGCAGAAATTTCGCGGCCTTTATGTGGTGACGATTGCGGTTATGTATGACATTCAAGTGGATGGTTCGGCAACCCCGGCCTCCAGGGGTGGGGGGTTTCCGCATTAATGTAAGCCTCCAGTGGTGTCCGGCGAAGTGAGCCTCAAACTGTGTCCGGCAGAGCTCAGGACCCGAAGTGGTGGTCGCGTGCGTCCTCAAAACCTAGTGGGTGGTCCGCAGAGTGACAGCCTCAATGGTGGTCCGACGAAGCCTCAATGGTCTTAAGTGATTGTCCGGCATAGCTCAGACCTTAACTCAGTTCGACAATAGGGCCTCAAGTGGTGGTCGCGACTCAGGCCTATCTCTCTTTAAAAAAAAAACACTTAGGCTTCATTTAGGATTGCTTTATTGCTGCTTCTTAAAGTAATTTTTTAATACAAAAAATTTAATTGTATTAAAAAATTATTTTAAGAAGCAATAAAAAATCATCCTAAAAGAAGCCTTGGTACTCATGACGAATGCAAGTTGCTTGGCAATTACTTATCTTCCAATAAGTAAAAGCTATATGGATGAGACGGTTCACTCACATATGGGTTGTGCAAATATATCTTCAAATATATTCTATTAATTTGAAGATTTAGTAGAGACCGCTTGGCATCCCAGTCAAGCATACACCTATAGCTTTATTCTTTTCTATTGCCCAACAAAAATTTTGACAGGCTCGGCCGTTTTGTTTTTTGCCGAACAAAAGTTATACCTCTACACTAAAGTTTTGGAAGGCCCAAATTAATAATCCCCAGCCCAAAAATCAGCCTAATAAGGGCCACATCATATAAGATAATTTATTTCCATTACACTCTTATGAGAATTCTTCATACCAATTATTATTCTCAAATTAAAAAAATATATATATATATTGTATATAACAATTTCATTAAATATAGCTCTGATAAATTCATAAGGAATATCTAGCACACAAATAGATAGTTGAGAGAGCAATGAAACACCCAAAATTTTTTTATGTGAAAAATTCAGAAAGGAAAAAACTATAGGTCCTTGCTTATGTGATAAGATTCTACTATACTTGAGTGGGTTACAAAGGTTGACTCATCCCTTGATTTGGATATGGTAAAATTACAATAGTTTGGAGAGTCGATCAAATTTCGTATGAGTATTTGGGAGTTTGTAACGGCCATGTTCAGATGACGGAAGTTGGAAGTCAGGTGGCATCGGTTGGGAGAATGTCCAACAAAGGTTGAAGACCGGGCAGAGTTCCGACTTTGGTTGGTGGTCGAGCAGAGGTCCGACAGTAGTCAGTTGTTTGGCAGAGGTCGATGGCGGTCGCTGGTCAGGCAGAGGTTCGGACGGCGGTCAATGATTAGTGTTCTAATAGAGGTCTAGGGCGGTCGACGTCCGGACAGAAGTCCAACATCAGCAGGTTAGATGTCCTGTGGTGGTCTACGGTCGTGCAGAGATTCGGCGGAGGTTGCTGATCGGATGGAGGTCCACAATAGTTGACAGCTGGGCAATGGTCTGACTGTGGTCTATCGATGAAGTTCGCCTACGGTGGTAGAGCGATTTGATCCTCCAAAATATATAGCCAAAATCACCAATTTTTGTAAAATCTTATTATATTTTCTTAAAATAATACTTTACCTAATAAGAAATAAAACAAAAATTCCTTGAAATTATCCAATTTTTTCATATTTTTTAATTAATATTTGATAGATATTAATCTTTCAGAGCTTAATGACATTTTACAAATGATAAAATGCTTTAACATCGAATTAAACAATCGACAACCCAGTCAACACGCAGGTAGCGTGATTTGACCTCTTTTTTCGGATCTAACAACAAAAAATTACGTCCCAATGATTGAAAAATATGTTAAGAAAAAAAAAATTATGAGTATTCGGCATACATTAAAAAAAAAAAGTTGTAAAAATGGCAATATCTCCACGGCATTATAATAAAAAGAGGGGTTGGAATATTTTATGAAGAAAATAATTAAGATAAACTGACTATTTTTCTCCCTTATATTGTATAAGGATTTTGGATTCTTAATTTTCATATTAGTGAAAAAAATAAAATAATGTAAAGTGTGCTCCTCAATTCCTTTCGCTATGAGATCAAAGTTAAACGAGATGCTAAACATATGAGGATTATTTCAGATTGATCATCGGTAAGGATCATGTTGATCTCCGACTCTTTCCCTAGCATTCTCCGCTAGCTTGTTACGCACCTCTTTTTTTATTCGAACACTCAGGGATTTATTCAATCGAAGATCGAGTGGCTAACCGACAGAATTCGGAATCAGTCTCTACACCCTCTATCATAGGTAGGAGATCATCGATATGAGTGATGACATATCGACCTTTAGTCACTCTAAAGTATTTGATATAAATCATAGCTAAATCGATAAGCTTAAATTATATCTCACATTGATATATTTAATGCAAGTAGACATGCATGTGCTTTTCATTTTGTTGTCATGAACTTTAAGTTTTGTTACCCTATAAATTAGACTGGATAATAATATGTTGGAACTGTGAACAAAATGTGATAGTATCTCGAACTAATATCTCCATCTGTTGTCTATGAAGAAAAATTTCTCTACCATTAATGAAAAATTTGGCTACTAAATTTTCTCATGGGTTCATAATGTAACTGAATGTATTATCAAAAGCTTTTTTTTTTTGGACATTTAGACCAATTAAAGTAAACTCAAGCATATCGCATACGCAAGACTCGAACTCAAAATCTCTTAATGAGTAACCAAAGCTTCCAACCAATAAATCAAATTGATCTATGCTTACTCATATATTCAAAAGGTAAATAGGTCAAATGTTCTTTCATAGTTGAAATGAAGCAGAATTTATAAGAATATTAACAATAATTTGGAAATCTCTTATCAATCAAACTTTTTTTTTCTTGGGTGGAAAAGTGAGGATAGCTTGCAGGATCCGCAAAAATAGAAATACGTGCAACACTTCGTTTGGGATGACTTTCTTACAGTTTCTTAAAGTTGTTTTAATAAGAAAGAAGCTTTATTCAATAAAAAGAAAGTGCAATGGCAGACCAACACAAGATAAAGAAAGGTCCAAAATCAAAGAAAGGGGCAAAACAACAAGACTGACTCAGGAGTGGCAACAAACAACAACCCCCAAACAATCAGGCAAGGGCCATCCATTGGAGGTAGAGACAACGAGCCAATCCACAAACGACAGAAGGACACCAATTAACCAGAGGAGAACACACAATACATCAATCCACAAGGAAAAGCCAGCCATCCAAAGCACCACCAAGGTTGCCAACGAGTCATAGCTAACAGGGGGAAGCCAAATGCAGCCTCATCATTGTCCAAGAATCAGTAAAAAAAACATCCAAAACACCACCACCACCAGGAAGCCAAAACAATAAAAACCCAAAAAATCTCAGCCAAGCAAAAAGTTCTTTTATTGCACAAAAAATAAAATTTTTGTACTAAAAAATTATTTTACGAAATAATAAGACAGCCGTCCCAAACGTAACTTTAAGTTGAAAGTCAAGTCTTTGCTACCATAATTCAATCGATGATTAGATAAATGGTTTCTGAAGTCGTCTAAATTCTTTAGAATTTTGTCTGTTTGGCTCAGTGTGGTCTCAATCATTGCATTCAAAACAGAAGACTCAGGCTTTTGCTCATCTGATGAGCCTATATATGCTATGATCAATTACCGCATTATTAATTTTTCTAGAAAAGCCTTTAGAGTGTGAAAAGGAGAAAGGATGCAACAAGCTTTGCTTTTTGCTTTCTTTTATTTTGAACAGATTCCTCTGAATGGAATTAAACCAATGGGTGTTTACATAGGTTTCTATTAACAATAATTTGATGAACTTTGTATGAGTCAAATATTTCAAAAAAATCATTATGTCCTCTAAATTTATTTAAACCTTGCTTGATTAAATCTAATGCTCGGTTCAAAATTGGTGACTAGTGATATGTGGCGGAGCTATAATGAGGATCATGAGGGCATGGGACAACTCTATTAGGGTTCAAACTCGGAATCCTTAATTCAGTTAATCAACCGTTATCTGTTGGGTCATGGAGTCAATCCATGTTTTTGCTTTTACTATTTTTTACTTAAATTATCATTAAATCCTAAAAAATGAATAATAATCAATATTAATTTCATAATTTATTGCCTTGATCATCTCAATATTTCAAAGAAAAATCAAAATTAAAAACTTTAGTTTAAAATGTTTGCATATGACATAAATTTGTAGTTAAGAACCTTATTAAAAAATGTCAATTTAGAAAAATTTGATATTTATTTTTTAATAAAACTAAGACTAAATATTTAAATTAAAATAAAATAAATGTAGGTTTGTGTGTACGTAATACACATAATAAAATATAAAACATAGAATTCAGTAATTTTTTTAAAGTAAATATTTATATATTTGAAATATCAAAATACTATTTCACTATAAAATATTAAAAGAATAGTTAAAAGAGATCATTCAAAAAGAATGAGAACTTTCCATTTGTACCCAACTAATAAAAATTTATGGCTCCGTCCCTACGCATGATATGTGTAAAATCCATGTCAATTTAGATGACTAAAAATTTATTATTATTATTATTTATGAATGAAAATTAACTAGAGATTTTTTTAAATATTACATGTTGTAGAGATGAGGATGCTCAGATGAATGAGTTGCTTTACTCTTAGAGATAGGGTACGAAATGTGCATATACGTGAAAAGCTCGGAGCATCTCCAATGAAAGATAAGATTAGAGAGAGTCATCTTAGATGGGTTGGTCAAATAAAAAGACGGCCTTCTAATGACTCAATTAGGAGAGTAAATCGGAGTAGCTCCAATGAAAGATAAGACTAGGGAGAGTCATCTTAGATGGGTTGGTCAAATAAAAAGGCGGCCTTCTAATGACTCAATTAGGAGAGTAAATCTATTAGATTTAGCTTATTTTAAGAAAGGTAGAAGTAGACCTAAAAGGACTTGATTAAAAAATATTAAAAATGAGCTTTCTTTATTTGATTTAAATGAGAATTTGACCCTTAATATAACACAATAACGAAAAAAAATCATGTAGCAGACCACATGTAGTGGGATAAAGGTAGGGGTGTCAATTTTTGAAACGACCCGAACCCGACTCGGAAAAATCCGGGTTCGGGTCAACCCGAACCCGAAACGGGTCGTGTTCGAATTCAACAAATCAACCCGTTTTAAAAATCGGGTTGACTCTTAATATAACACAATGGAGAAACAAAATTCATATAGTCGACTCCATGTAGTGGGATAAAGGCTTGATATTGTTGTTATTGTCTGAATGAAAATTAACACATGTTTTACATGTTATAAATGAAAGTAATACTTAGGTAAGCACTATCATTGGATGCTTTAGTTCAGATCTTTTAAATTATTTGAGTATTTGTGGTAATTGTAATTAGTAGATATTTAGATTTAATTAATAGTTATAAATAAATAATTTTATTAATAACACGTGTCTAATTTTGCATGTTTTGCCTACCCATAAATAATTTTGCATGTTTGAAAATTTTATTGGATCATTACAATAACACATGTGTCTAATCCAAAATAAATAAATAAATAAGCAAATTAAATCACTTGTAAAATTTTGCATGCTTTGCCCACCTAAATAATTTCCCTAATTATTAGGTGTAAGAAGAAAATGTTCAAGTTTGCCGGCAACGGAAGCAATGACGTCACGTAATTGATTAAAAGATCGGACAAAACGGTCAGCCAATCCGAAAAAATGCCATAAATTTCTTCTACTTGCTTGCCGGAACGAATTTGTGGGCCCTTCCCCCACGTTAGGTCTAGTCAAATTTGAGCCATTTTGGCTAGAGGAGCTTGAATTTGAATGATTGAGCTCTAGCTTTATTTGCTTTGAGCCCGTTCATTTTTTATGGGATTCGATTTCCACATCTAAGGTAGGAGACCACTTAATCAGTTTTATATAACAGTTGTTAACGAAGTAAGATCGATGAGCAAAAATCCTACAATAATCCAAATCATTGAAGAGCTTAATCAAGACATTTCGCTGATTAAGAATAGTAACAGAAACATCCCCATTAAGCTTTAGATTAAAGAAAAATTTCCTAATGGCATCCAAAGAGGGCTGTTGGGCAGGAAATTTTCCTACAAGAGCAAATTCAAACGGGCAGCCAGGGATTTGATTTTCATCTCCAAAATCCACAAGGAAGACATGCCTCTAAACGAAGAAACTTTAAGCTCAGGAAAACCAACATATGCGGAAGATGAACCAAAGAGCGCATCTTTAAACGAAAGAGGTGAAGAGCCAGGTAAAAAATCATGATCGCGAAGTTGAGAAGAAGCAATAAAATCAAATTAAAGCACAAAAACAATAGGAAGAAGAAACTTCCCTAGCGCTCGAAGGACGCACGAAGCACGCCGGGCGGAGGTAGCCGCTAGGAGGAAATTAGGGCGAAGAGCTCGAGGAGGTGATATTATAAGATGTAGTTAATATAAATGAATTAATATATCTTCATGTATCATTTCATATATTATATAATTATGAATGCAAATAACTAACACTCAAATAATCATATGCATATATTAGATATAATTTCGATTTCAAGTTAAATTAAAATTATTTAATTTGTTTCATTAATTTTAATTTCAAATTAATTAAAATTCAAATGATGATTAAAAGAAATTTCTAGATAATTAGCAGCCCTAATCACCCAAATAAGAACTGACAAAAAAACATAAATAATATCTTGTAAAATATAATATAATCATAAAGCCTAAAGCATCTAGCCATCTACTAATGAACATTTTGATTTTATTTATAACTACGACATTTTTTTTTTTTTTTTTGAAAGAGATTTATATAAAATAACAAAAAAGAACGAAAAACCTAAGAGCTTAAGTTCCAAAAAAGGGTTCAAAATCAAGAAAAATGAGAGAAAAATCTCACCAGACGAAAGAGACGAAAGGGCGGCAAAGGCGGAACCCTAGCAGAGTAATGGAATATGTCTTTACAACTCGGCTCAAAACTTAAAAGGCTAATTTATAGTTTTATATTTTATTTGGGATAACTGTTTTATTATTTCTTAAGAATTCTTTTGAGATAATTTTTTTATTATTTTCTAAAGCAATTTTTTAGTTCAAAAAATTTCTTAAATTAAAAAAAAAAAATTGTTCTACAAAAACTGCTTCAGAAAATTATAAAAAAGCTGTCTCACTGTCTCAAACAAACTAAAAAACCTTAATAAAGTAATAAAAAAGTTATCGCAAATGAAATCTTAATTAGATCAATTTGAAGCATGTTGAAACTTTCAAATTAAATTGACTTTAATTAGTTTTAACAATTTTAATGAATATTAGGCTGAAATAATCAGTACCATCAAAACAGTTGAAAGTCTGAAAGTCATCAGAATTATTAGAATTAGCCAAAGCTTTTGATTTGAAGCATTTTAATAATAAAGTAATTGTATGACTTTTGAAAGTTTGGATATTTGAAAGGTTGGTGGTAAATATAGGCTTCGTTTGGGACAGCTCCTAATGCTTTCTAAAATAGCTCTTTAGTATTAAAAAAATTTGTTCAAAAAATTTAGACTAAAAAATTGCTTTAGAAAACAATAAAAAACTTATCACAAAGGAAGTCATAATATCTCTTGATCAGGATCTTTTTTTCATTACTCGTAGCCAAAGGTGTTCCAGTATCTTCGACCATCATTGGCCCCCACTCCCACTAGGCGCACTGATTATAAATCATTTTTATTTTATTTTGCATTCCTTCACTTCAAATCAATTAAAAAATAAATTCCTATATTTGTAATATACTTAATTAAATAAATTACTCGTAGCCAAAGGTGTTCCAGTATCTTCGACCATCATTGGCCCCCACTCCCACTAGGCGCACTGATTATAAATCATTTTTATTTTATTTTGCATTCCTTCACTTCAAATCAATTAAAAAATAAATTCCTATATTTGTAATATACTTAATTAAATAATTCTACCGCGCGAATACTCCATGACGCAACAATATATATATATATATATATATATTAATATTTATATACATAAGCAGAATTCTTTGTAAACAGAATTCTTTGTAGACTTTCTTCCGCGGCTAAGCACCGCTCCTCTTAGCTTGCATAAAGTTAAGCATACCAAGTAGTGTTGCCAATTGAACTCCTTCT
>NW_021319063.1:319460-420934 GCF_001605985.2 Dendrobium catenatum
TTTATTAGTAAATTATTTTAGAAATTATTACGTGTTGAGTATGGATAGGAGAATTGTCTAAATTATGTGAGGATACACAACAAATAATAGTAAAAATAAATTTTTATATTTACTGTGTACCCTCATAGAATTCAAACAGTTCTTCCGTCCGGACTCCGCATGTAATAATCTCTCAAATAACTTAGGGGCTTATTTGCGTGAAAATATTTATAGTTGTTCGGATGAATGTAAAATAAATATAAGTTATTTTTTTATTATTTGATATGAAGTAAAAAATAAATGTAATGGAGAGCTCAAATAATCTATCAAAAAAGATTACAAATAATCCTTACTATACAAAAGAGTTTTAATTTTTTTAAGGGAGGGTGTAATTGCCCTCCCTCAGCAGTACACAGTTCCGCCCTTTTTACAGATCAAACATCAATATTTTAAGAATCCATATATTTGGAATAGTTGACATCATTTTACTTCAAACAAAATTGTCCCTTAAGAGAAAATTATATCAAAATAATTTGATGAAATTAATTCTTGTCAATCTTAAAGTAATTAATTTTTTCATGAAAAAATTAATGAATGAATAATCAATTAAAATTTATATTATGCTCATATTAAAATAAATCAATTAGATTTGAACGCGCCCTAATTAGAAATTGATCAAAATTTTTATCTATTTTTTCCAAGTAATTATCTTTATTGATTTTTTTAATAATTATTATTATAGTGAAAGGGTCATATTAGTATGATGAATTGTCTAAAATAATCATATATAGGATTGTATGACTTAATATTATTATGAATTAGTGAAAATTATCATATTAATGTGTACTTTAATATTATTATGAGTTATTCAAAATTATCATATTATTATTATTTGTCTTCTCTTTAATTTATATTAATAAGTAATAAAATATTATTATAATGTTATGAAGTTGAATATCAATATATCACATGAATAGTCAAGATTTTAAGTCTCAT
Organism: Dendrobium catenatum; assembly: GCF_001605985.2. Taxonomy (NCBI): domain Eukaryota; kingdom Viridiplantae; phylum Streptophyta; class Magnoliopsida; order Asparagales; family Orchidaceae; genus Dendrobium; species Dendrobium catenatum. Next base: position 320,436 of record NW_021319063.1, read on the forward strand.
CCAAAATATTTATGATGATTAAGGCAAATTCACACACAACATATTATATATACAAGACTCGAATGCAAGACCTCTTGATTAAGGCTTCGTTTGAGACGGCTTTCTTACTGCTTCTTAAAGCACCTTTCTAGTATAAAAATAAAAAATTTTATACTAAAAAACTGCTTTAAAAAGCAGTAAGAATTTTTGGGACATTTAGGCCATTTAAGGCAAACTCACACACACAACGCATACACATAGACTCGAACCCTGAACCTCTTAGTTGGAAGCCTAAGCTCTCAACCAATAGGCCAAGGAGAGTTATGTAACGGATAAAATTTTAATAAAAAGTTTTATATTAAAGTGAAGCAGTTATAAAACTTTACATTAACATACTAAGTGCAGTCGCAATAGCTATAACATAGTAGATAAAAATTTTGATGCAATTAAATAAAAAATAATATCAAAAATACAACTATATCATTATAAAGTGCCTTAATTTGACGAAATCTATATCGTTATAAAATGTGCCCTTAAATTTTGCCGAGACTAAGGGCATCTCCAACCGAAACTCTAATTTTTCACTGCAAAATGCAGTAAAATCAAAAAGTGTCGTGATTTATCTCCATTGGAACGCCATTTTGGCCCGAAATCATCGTCGTTTCTTTCGCGCCTTTCTCAAACTGAGTTCGGTAGAGAGAAAGAAATGGCGAAAGTGAACAGTGGACGTCGCATTGTTCATCAGTGACTGAATGCCGGCAAAAATGGAGTTCGGTTGCGACGTCTGAGACTCTCCATTCGCCTGTTTGCCGAACGGCTGGAGAAGCTCTAAATCCATTATCAAGAAGAATAGCAGGTGTATTTTTGATCTGTATCTATAAATTCAGGCCATCAAGCTTTGCATTAATATTTAGCAGAACATATATAAAAATCAAGATCACATCTATTGAAAGCAATGTAATGCCTCTCTACATGTATGATTTATATATATATATGTAAGTTTTGGCAGTTATGTACCTGCCTCTATTATATTTAAAGTAATGATGTCAATTTTTTTCATCACACCCCAAACTTTATATTTAATTGGAGCATATATTTACATGCATACCAGGATAACTCAAATGAGTTCACTGAATATTTTTTGAACCATAAGAAAACATTAATCATTCTTATTAAAAAAAATGTTTCCATTATGTATGAGCATTTTGGGAATAAGTTTCAAATAAGGTTCAAATAAGAAGTTTAAAACTTCCAAACCTTATTCGATAATTTTGAATTGAAAATTTTTTAATTTAAATTCGGAACCATCTAAACATGTGTTCCAGCAAATATATAGTCAAAATGAATGTATTGAAAAGATGAACCCAACGATACCAAATTCGACTCAATCTGAGCCCATATGGGTCCAAATTGAGGCCCAGAAGTGTGGAAAGTTCAAACCATTAATTTGATGATCAATCGATTTCTAAATGTAGCATACTTATAATCTAATCAAGCAGCTCGACAAGAAAAATCCAATGAGCTATCGATCATCAAATTATGTTATCATTAAGATAAACAAATACTCGATATCGGCCGTCCATTCAAAACACTCTCAACATGTCCTTGATCTTTTATCTATTTACTAGTCATGCCACCCCCTGAAACTATAAATAAACCGCTCATTTTTCATTGAAGGGGCCGAGCAAGAAAGGGGAGGAAGAGAAATCAAATAATTCTTTTACCACCATACTCCTCCTCGACCACCGCCTAACCACCAACCATTGTTGGACTTCGTCGAGCCACCAATTTTCACCATACTTATGCCCGACCACCAATTGTCATCGAACTTCAGTCCGGCCACCAACTATCGTTAAACTTATGCCCGGCCACAGATTGTTGTTGGACTCTCGCCCGGCTATTGATCGTCATCAAACTATGGTCAACTCTTACCACCGTAGCATGCTAGCTACGATCCACTCAGACCATCATCATTTGAATATGGTCTTCCCGATATTTGTCACCCACCGACTACGATCATTTCGACCACTGTCGTCTGACTACGATCCTTCCGACCACCATCGCTCGGCTACGGTCTTTCAAACCACTATCGCTCGCACGTCGACTGCACTGTGATTCTTCTGACCACCGTCACTCACCGACTACTATCTTTCTAACCATCGTCACTTGACTACGATCTTTTAGGCCTACGTTGCCCTCCGACTATGATCTTTTAGACCTTTGTCGCCCACCGACTACAATTCTTCCGACCTACATCACCTGCTAACTATAGTCTTGTCAACCAAGAGAACATGTCAACACTGATTCTTCAAACTCCCACCATGTAATGAACTCTATACGATGTATATTTATTACATCAAGCCAAGACTTTCCCCCTAACGAAGGACCTCATTTGTAATCAATTGCAAACGCTAGTAAATTCATTCAAATTGGGCCAGGCCCCATGGCTTTTCTCCATTTTCAGGGATTTCCACATAAAAGCTCTGGTGACTCTTATAAATGCTACACCCGACTCTTTTATTTGATTATGTGTTAGATCTTCGTACAAAGTTAAGACATTAAACTTTATATTTCTCTATCGCCCGAATATTCCAGGACGCAACAAACTATTATTCAATCATGGTTCCAAAATACAAACAAACTTCAAAGGATATTTGATCGTGGTGAATATATTTTGATCGTTATTAAAATAAGTTTTGATTATTCTAGGTTTAAGGTTAAGAATGTACCTATATGAAATCAGGGCATCTCCAATGGATCTGCAAACGAGTGTTTGCCGTGCTCAATGTCGCTCCAACGGAGCGCTATTTTCTACGGCTTTCGGTCGCCAATAAACAGTGCGACGCTGTTCCCCCGCCAATTTGTTTTAATTATATTAGATTTAATTCAAAAAATCGATAAATAATATTAATGATTAAAAATATGTAAAATAAAATATGGAAAAGAATATACTAGGAATATTCTTTTTTTGATGTTAGAAAATGGAGTTCGGTTGGAGACAAGTTACTGCATTTTGGAGTGAAAAATGAGTTTTTCCGTTGGAGATGCCCTCACTAACCTTCAACGGCAAATGGCGGCTAAGCAGAGAAAAAAAAAATATAGAGATAAAAACATTGCTTTGGAACTTTGCCTCAAAATCATCACTTACAAACAATCGGAGAAGAAGGCACATAAAATAGGAGGTTCAATAAATTTTTTGCTTGAAAGATCGTTTGTAGAAATCGAAGCATCTCATCAAAATCCATAACATTTTTATCCAAAAGAAATATTTGGATATATTTCTTGAAGAAACAGAGAGATTATTAGGTGCGGAGTGCGGACGGGGAGAACCGTCTGCACAAGCACTATACCCAGTTAGGTACCGACACTCGGTATCACTAGGTAAGTGCTTGTGCGGATGGTGCACACTCTGCACCTAATAATTTTTCCAAGTAACAAATTAGTAAGCATATTTCTCAAATTTAGAATGTCATAATATGTATAAAATAAAATTTCTCAAACAATATAAAGCCTTACAAAACATAATTTGTCACATATATGAGTAAACATAAGATAAGCGATATATTCAGAAGGATTTATACTTATAAAACTAAGGTCTTTTTATTTATATACTTAACATATAAATTTTTTTGTTATTTTTTTTGTTGAGGAACTTTTCAGTCCATCAAAATAAACTCTTATATGAAAACTTTAAATATAAAATCTCTTAATTAATAGTCAACATTTTTAATCAATTGATTATACACTTAGGCTTCGTTTTGAATGACTTTTTATTGCTTCTTACAACTTTTTAGTATAAAAAATATTTTAAGAAGCAGTAAGAAAGCTGTCACAAATAAAACCTTAATTTAGTTAACATTTGTTAACTTCAATATGTGGCGATGCAACGCACATACGCACATAAGATTTGCTGCAGCAAGCAAGGGCACAATGGGGCCCGTAGCAGTCACGAGGCTTTGTTATGTCATTTAGGGTTCGTTCGGAATGGCTAAGAAAGCCGTCCCACTTTCTTTGAGATATTTTTTTATTGTTTCTTAAATCAATTTTTTAGTATAAAAATTAATCTTTTATACTAAAAATTATTTTAAGAATTCATAAAAAATGCCGTCCCAAACAAAGTTTGAATTAAAAAAAAAAAAAATTTTACTTTATAAAACAGTAAAAAAATTGTCCCAGACGAACCAATCTGGTTAACCAAATAGAAGAAAAAGGCAGTGCAGTTCAAGAGGAATTGCTTATTAGTGTAAATTTTATCGACAAAGTATCCTTCCTCCCGCCTTGTTTACCTTCCCGTCTCTCTGTCCACTGACAGCTACCACTCCATCTCCGCCCCGCAAAAGACGGCTTCTTGCCGCCGGCGATGGATACCTTTTTCGCTGGCGAAATCGCCACCGAACTCGTAAAGGAACTCATCAACGTCGTCCGCCGCGTCTACCTGTGCCGTCAAAGCGCCGAGCAACTCCGTCGCTCCGTAGAAGCCCTCCTTCCCATCATAACCGAGATCCGCTTCTCCGGCATCGAACTGCCCCAATCTCGCCAAAAACAGCTCTCCGAACTCGTTGAACTACTTCGCCACGGCCTCAATCTTGCCCGCCAAGTCGCAGCTTCCAGCCGTTTTAACGTTTACCGCAGCGTTCAGCTTGCCCGCAAAATGGAGAAGGTGGAGAGCGAGATTAACCGTTGGGTTCAGCGGCAGATGCCGGCACATATACTGGCTGATGTTCATCACATGAGGGTTGAATCGTCTGTCAGATTTGATCGATTGGAAAGGAAGGTGGAGGAGGCGGTGGCGGTGGGGGTCGGGGAAGGGAGGGTTAGGGTTTTGGAGATGATAGAGGGGTTAGGATTTGTTGGGGAGAGGGAAGGGGAGGTGGTGGGGGTTGGAGTGCTGGTGGGGAGGGAGAGGATTAAAGATGTGTTGATGAATGTTGGGGGAGGAGAAGTGGTGGGAATTTGTGGTATTGGAGGGAGTGGGAAGACGACACTGGCGAGGGAGATATGTAAGGATGCACAGATTCGAAGTATGCTTTCTTCTCGCCTTTTTTTTATATAAATTTTAAAATTTTATCTTGCGGGTTGTCTTTTGATTTTGATTTTTCTATGAAATTTTAACTAATTTACTGTGAGATTTGGGGATTTTGTTAGTTCTGCTATATAAAGCTACAATCAGCGTCTACATCCTCTATTCTAGGACTAAATTCCACCAAGAAATTTCTTTCAGCTTTCGAATTAACGTGGAATGTGTATGGAGGTATGCGCAATATGATAAAGCACAAATCCCATGCATAACGCATATTTTCATACAAATTTAATGCTAAAAAAGAATTCCTCTTATAGATTTCTATGAGGAATTCCTTAAGAGGATTTTTTTTTTCTCCATTTAATTTGACATAACCAGCTTCTTCTTACCAGTTTTTTGGGATTCAGCAGCAGCAGCAGCAGCAGCAGCTCTTCTAAATTGTATTTCTTTCTAGGTTTTGCAAACTTAACAAAAGATAATATCTAACGAATCTCGCACCTCCAATTCTTGCTGTTGTACTGTATCTGTGGAGATATGGATGTTATTTATTTTGCAATGTATAATTAAGCTATATTTTGTGTTTAAAATACATTCTCTTATCATTTCGTGACAATTTTCATTCATTATGATTTCATCAAGGTTTTTTTATTTTCATGGATTTTGCAATGTTAATATTTTGTTCTACTGAATATTCCAGATTATTTTGGTGAGAGAATTTTCTTTGAGACGGTTTCCCAGTTCCCAAACTTAGAGACGTTGAAATTGAAGATTTGGGAGCAGATCAGTGGAAATATGGTTATTGGTATGTATAAACATATACCTCAATGGCAGATCGATTTAAAACCGAGAGTTAAACAGCCAACTCTCATAGTGTTGGATGATGTTTGGTCACAAACTGAGCTTGAAGAACTTGTTTTTAGAGTACCCGGTTGCAAAACCCTAGTTGTGTCAAGGTTCAAGTTCCCTACCATCATCAGCTACACACATGAATTGGAGTTGCTGGCAGAAGATGAATCTCAGTCCCTTTTCTGCTGCTCAGCTTTTGGTCAGGAGTCAATTCCAGCCACTGCTGATAAGAATTTGGTGAAGCAGGTATGTATGTGTTTGGAAGATGTTATGTATGTTTGAAATTATATTATGTCAAGCAATTGATAGGAAACACTTGTAGATCACAAGTATTTCCTATCAATCTTCTGAGAACAGCGAGAATTCTTCACAAAAATCTGCACAAAATCTCAAAAACAGTAGATTATTTGTATTATTTGATGAAAGGGAAACGAAAAATAGCAAGATACAATTGATCCTCTATTCGAGAGGAGGATCGATCTCTCCCAAATCTCTAGACGCCACTAGAGCCCAAAAAAAAACCTAAATCTATGAGATCTCAAATTTCAGCCAAATTCAAGATGACCTAACCCTAGGAAAACAAACTATTTAATGCATACAAATCAAAAGGAAATCCCTAAACACTCCCTACATTCAAATTTCCCTCCCAAAACCCTAAAAGAATGCTACCTAAAAAGATCGTTTGGCGCTTACGGTGTGGTCGGCCACTAAAAGAGGCTGAGGTTCCGCCTTGGTTCCGCCTGGGCCGGTCCCGCGTGGACAGGTCCAATGGACTGGTCTAATAGCAATATGGTTGATGAGACTACAAATTAAATTTTTTCATTGTGTGTTGAACAAATAAAAGATTACCTGAATATTATTTGAGGATGCTAGGTAAAGCCATAAAATGACAATTAAGTGTACCTAAATTACTTTGTGTAAGGTGCTGCTTCATCAGATTCTTATGTTTATTTTGACTACAGGTTGTGGCTGAATGCAAAGGGCTTCCTTTGGCTCTAAAAGTGATTGGTGCTTCTTTGAGAAATCAGCCTCCAAAGATCTGGGCCAGTGCCAAAAACAGACTGTCGAGGGGAGAAGCTATATCAGACTCTCATGAGATAAAGCTTCTTGAAAGAATGGCTACAAGCATTGAATGCCTAGCAGGAAAGTTTAAGGAGTGTTTTCTAGACTTGGGCTCGTTTCCAGAAGATAAAAAGATCCCTTTGGACGTTCTGATCAATCTCTGGATGGAGATACATGATCTTGATGAGGAAGATGCATTTGCAATACTGGTTGAACTTTCGAACAGGAATCTCCTTACTCTGGTGAAGGATACACAGTAAGTCATTCAAATTTCCTCAGCATATTTCCTGAAATTGTTCATGGTAATTTCTATTATGTTCTTGCATGCTATGATTGTCTATTTTTCAGGAACAGGGCAGGCGACATATATAGCAGTTACTGTGAGCTTTCCATTACCCAGCATGATGTGTTGAGAGACTTGGCTCTTTTTATGAACAATCGTGAGCCTTTGAAGTGCCGAAAGAGGCTGATCATGCCAAGAAGAGAAGATAGACTCCCAAAGGATTGGGAAAGGAATTATGATCAGTCATTTGAAGCACAAATTGTTTCAATTCATACAGGTATTTATTCATACTTCAAAGAAAATTGGGTGCCTACAAATTACAAATTATTTCTAAATTGAACCACGGGATATGAGATTATGAGACAACCTACAAAATTTCAGGATATTATTTTATATTCTTTCTAAATACTCCATGAATCTCAGTCAATTGCTTCGCTTTCTTATTGTGTAGCAGTCAATATAAATTAGTGACTTATTCAACTTGGCTGTCTGTGCGTGGACCCCACAGCTTCTTTGCTTAGAGCCATAAATTAATCAGGATATCTAGATTCTACTCCTTAGAATAAACTGACAGTTGGAAAATTTAAAAGACTTTCTTTATTTGGCTGAATGCTAAAATTATTGAAAACAAATTTATATAAAGGTAAGAGGAGAAAATAATAAGAAAAATCCGATAAAGAAGAATAATAAACATATATTATTATAAATTTTTAATAAATAATAAACATATGTGATAATATTGATATGTATCATAATAATTTTACGGAGGGTTTACACATATATAGCATCTAGAATATCATATTTGTATATTTAACATCTAAATTTTATTATTTATATACATAGCATTAAAAAAAATCTCATTACAATTCCCATCATCACTTTACCATGCCGTCAATCCCATCTTCATTTGCTGTCAACGCCGTCACCCTTCTGATAGGAAACACTTGTAGATCTCAAGTATTTCCTATCAGTCTTCAAAAAACAGCCAGAATTCTCCACAAAAATCCACACAAATCCACGAAAATAGTAGATAATTTGTATTATTTGATGAAATAGAAACGAAAAATAGCAAGATACATATGAACTTCAATTCGAGAGGAGGATCGATCTCTCCCAAATTCTCTAGATGCCACTAGAGCTCAAAGGAAACCTAAACTTAAGAGATATCAAATTTCAGCGAAATTCAAGATTCTCTAACCCTAGGAAAACAAATTATTTAATGCATACAATCAAAAATAAAATCTCTAAACAATCCCTACATTCAAATTTACCTCCTAACTCGCTAAAAAACCCTTACAAATTGGCTCCCGTGGATCTTGTGGTTTATGCGGCTCATACAGGAGGCGGACTCTTCCGCCTCTTGTTACGTTGAGCCTGTCCCATATAGACCGGACAGACCGGTCTAACACCTTCACATGCTGCTGATCTCTGCCTCTTGATGTCATATTTCCTCTCTCATCTTTATCTCTCTCTCTCTCTCTTCCACTCCTATAGAAACTTTTGAAGCCCTTGGCAACAAAGAAGCGAGGAAAGGGCACGGGAGCTAGCAGGCGAATGCCTCAACAAGTCCAAGCCGGAGCTCAAAGTCGTGCAGGAGCTTGACACGCATAAGTTTAATGGGAGAAGGCATTGACGAGTCCAGCAATGGCAAGATTTGGCAAGTGTCTGACTAGATCAAGCTAGATCTGTTAATCATCTAAATGGAGTGCATAGTGAAGTCTAGTTAAATATGTAAATTTTAATCTCTTAGGTGCTATGTATGCTAATCCTTCTAATTTTAATAACTCTAACACTGCTCACAAAATGATCCTCGTTCCCTTACAGGTGAAATGAAAGAATTTGACTGGTTGCCTATAAAATGCCCCAAGGCCGAGGTTCTCATGATCAATTTTTCAGCATGCACATATTTCCTTCCTCCATTTCTCACTACCATGCCAAACCTCAAGTCACTCATTCTGAACAACTATGGCTCATCCTCTGCCATTCTCGGAAACATATCCACTTTCACCTCCATTAACAACTTGCGGAGCCTCTGGTTTGAGAAGATAACTGTGCCACCTTTACCCAGAACCACAGTCCCTCTACAGAACCTGAGAAAGATTTCTCTTGTCCTCTGTGAACTCAAAGATAGCCTCAAAGACTCCACAGTTGACCTCCAAACCACCTTCCCCCAGCTCTCTCATGTCACCATAGATCACTCCATGGATCTTACTGACTTCCCCTCCAGTATCTGCGAAATGCGATCGCTCGAGAACCTGAGCATTTCCAACTGCCATGACTTGCAGGAACTTCCATCCGAATTCGGAAAACTGGACTCTCTTCAAATCCTAAGAGTTTTTGCTTGCCCAGCTTTGAAAAAGCTTCCTCACTCTATCTCCAGGCTGAAAAGATTGAAGTACCTGGACATCTCTCAATGTATCAATCTCAAATACCTTCCAGATGAGTTTGGCAAATTGGCTAGTCTGGAGAGAATCGACATGAGAGAATGCTTGCAGTTGAGAGATATCCCGAGGATTTTCGCATCGCGAAGTTCATCGCTTCATGTGGTGTGTGATGAAGAGATGGCTTTGTTGTGGAAGGAAAGAGAGAAAGATATACCAGAGCTTCAGGTTCAGGTAGTTGAGGAATGCTTCAATCTGGACTGGCTTGTAGAGTGATCTTTGCTTGTTTGCCTCTGTGTATGAGTGTACATATGTGCGTTTAGAAGTGCTTTAGAAAGCTTTGTTTTAATTGCTTCAATTTGCTTGTCTCGCTAGACTAAAGTAACTTAGTGATACGTAGTTTATTTTGGTCTGTTGATTGGGGGCTTTAGCTATCAATTAAGAGGATTTGAGTTTGAGTTTTATGTATGTGATGTGTGTGAGAATTTGTCTTAATTGACCTGAATGTCCCAAAAATAAAAACTTAGTAATATTAGGGCAAATTCAACAGCTAGAATTGCTTGAAGTAGCACCAATCGCTTCGATATGAGGAGAGGGGACGAAGAATGATCAATTACTAGGCAAACCAACCTTAAATTAGTAATTACTTTCAAAAAATGAAAACATCTGAGGATTATTTTAATTTTTTTAACTATTAGATTTATTTTCAAAAATAAGAATAAAAAAAAGTCAACTATATATTTTAAAAATTAATTCCAAATAAAAAATTGCCATAATTTTTATGAACTATATAATTTTCTTATTATTTTTCATAAATTTATTTTTTGAGGAACCGTTTTTTGATAATTTAATAATTAGAATGCGATGGTTAAAAATATATAAATATTATAATTTATAATTCATCATTAAAAAAAATTCTAAAGTTGACTTATTGGCCTAAAAAGAGTGGATGGGGAAATGCAAGAAGGAAAAAGAAGAGCAGAAGCCGCGTCAAACTTAATCACGTCAGAGGACTCGCAAAGTCTTAGGTGGATTGAAAATCCATTGCAGCTGTAATTAGGGATGTAAATGAGCTGAATTAAATTTAATAATCTCTCTTAATTTAAGTTTAATTTAATTACTTAATTGAGATTAAACTAAAGCTCAAATTTGAGCTTTAGTTTAATTTTATGAATTTGAGTAGGCTTATGAATAGGGATGTCAATATTTGACACGACACGAAAATCCGACCCTAAAAGTCTGAGTTGGACCCGACCCGTTTTAAAAACGGGTCGGGCTCGGGTTCGCAGATTCGACCCGTTTGAAAAAAAGGGAAATTTACATACATACCACTTTATAACATTTTATTTACATATCTAACACCTAAAACTTTAATATTACATAAATACCACCCATAGTTCATTTTCATATCAATATGAGTGGTAGAAATAAAATATATGAGTACTTGACCGACGGACTTAAGATCTGAATCAACAATACATCTCAATTGATCGACACAATCAAATTCCTTAAAAGACTAACAAGCCGTTTGATAGCTAGCGGAAAGAAAACATGAGCAAGAAGTATGACAACGTAAATCATTTCAAAATTATTTGAGTTAAAAAAAAAAAACATTATTTGAGTTAAAAAATATATTATCATTGTAAACTAATCGCAAACACCTTTTTTTTAAAAAAATTTTTCAAGTGGTGAGAAGAAATATTAGATATTTGCCTAGGGTAAATTTTATGTTGCATATTCAAATTCTAATTATTTATAATATAAAAATCCTCTGATCTCTTTTTTTCATTCAAATATCAAAATTCACAGCATAACCTTTTTTTCTCTTTTAATTCTCAAAAAATTATTTTTTTCGCTAAAATAACCTTCATACTAATTGCATAAATAAAAATTTTTGACATATCACACATAAATGTTCCTAATTTTATTATAATAATTGAGTTACTACATTATACTCTGCAGCTCACCTTAATTTGTTAGTTGAAAATTTCACTGGTAATCAAGATATCTTAAGTCTGAAGCTTACATATGTGATGTGTGTGAATAAATTCCTATTGCTTGTGAAGATAAACTTGCACGCCATACCAGTATTTTGATTCATTTCCTTATAATTTTTCACCATAATTAAGTACTTGTTAATTTTTTTTTTAACATTTCTTAGATAAATGCAATCCCTATTGATTAATCACATTAAAACCAAACAACAAATACAAAATTATAATCCAATTCCTTCAAACCAAACAGAGCATATAAGATAAAACATGCAAATAAAAAACAACTTGAGAGAGAAAACCATAGTTCAAACCAGAAGGTATATGGGGCAAAGAAGCCAATATCACATCAACAGACAAACATAGCTAGCAAGTATCATAAAGTTGTTAGTAGTTTTCTTTTAGGGTCCAAGTTAAGCACAGTTACACACAAATATGCCAATCCTTGAACTCAAAATCTCTTAAGTTCGGGCCAACAATCAACAAAGTAGCAGCACCTGTAGGTCTAAAGTTTCGTTTGGGACGGCTTTCTTATTGTTTCTTAAAACAACTTTTTAATACAAAAATTTAATTTTTTACTAAAAAAACTACTTTAAAAAGCAATAAGAAAACCGTTCCAGACGAAAGCCTTTATAAATTACATGGCATAAACTATTTCTCCGCTGCTATCGACATCAAGCTCTGGATCAGATTCAAAATCTTCCATGTCATCAAAGTCAAAGCCGTCATATAGAGGAGGATTGAGAGAATGAGTTCCTGCAGCGGGAATAGTTGCTTCTGCAATGATCTGCATTATCACGTCGATGTTCTGCATTGGTTGATCAGGCTCCTGGTACTGGCTACTCATTGCGTTATCATCCATTAGATCTATAGGAAGGTTCTTTAAAAACCATTCGTGGTTGTATATCTCTGGTATTGTTATCCTCTGCAATATTCAACTTGAATTAGAGTGATGGAAAAGTTTCTGATAGCTAGCCATCTTAGGTTCTGTTTGGGACGGCTTTCTTACTGCTTCTAAAAACATCTTCCTAGTATAAAAATTTAAAATTTTTACTAAAAAGTTTTTTTAAGAAGCAATAAGAAAGCTGTCCCAAATAAAGCCTTAGTCATGTGGAAGTAGGTATTTGTGATTTTAGAACTTAGAAAGCATCTAATTAAAGTTTGGGAAAACATTGCACTTGACTATGGTTCTAAAAAGATATCTAGTTTGTCATACATGGATAAGATAATTGAAATATAGAAATAATTCAAACTCCAAATGCTCAAACATCAAAACAATGCTTGATGGAAAGAATTACAGGAAATAATTTGTAGAAATGACATGTGATGCACAGGCTTCATACAAAAATCACACTTAATCCTTAATATCATCTGCTATTAAAACTATCATAGCACATTCCCTTGAGTTTAAATTAGCTTGTACAAAAAAATTGTCAGGTCTTATTATTGAACCTCGTCCATATCAAAATAAATCCCATCCTGCTGACTTTAACTTGGACAAAAAAAAAAACTCTCACAAAAAGGTTTTCCTTGATGTAAATAATGAGAAATTCATTTATCAATGCTTATTTTCAAAATACTATTTATTGATGTTATCAAAAGAACTAGCAGACTCAACTTGGCTGCCAAAGGGAAGTAATCCCATCCCTAAGCTCTTAACTGAGAAGGAGAGATATAAACTATGTTAGATAATATTATTAATTTTTAATTGATTTTTTTTGTCCTGGTAATAAAACCTTACTAAATAGATTAAACTGAGCAAAGAATTTAGAGTTTTATGTTCATATCGTTTGTTTATTATAACGGTTGTAGTAATGAAGAGAATGAACATGTTTCAAAGAATTACATGCTAACCACACACCATTAAAAATTTCCATTTTAATCAATCTGCACACTTGTTTCCAGGAATCTTTAGTTTTGGCGAATGGGGATAGTTCTCATCAAGCAAGGCAATCCTCAGACCCGCTCATAGAATCATACCAAATTTTGAAGCGTTGTTGCATCATTAGCACAAACACCATATAACAAAAGATACGAACATAAAACTCCAAATAGAAAGTTAAGAGAATTTCATTCAAATTAAGAGACCAAAAAATACTGTGCTAGTATATATTAAAATACCAACATGCTTACCATAGCAGGATCAGCCACAAATATCCTTGATATTAAGTGCCTGCACTCAAGAGATATGGGAACATCGTCTGGAATTGAATATTGGACTCCTAATATGCGCTGCAACCAAAAGATGATAAGATGTGAAACATTGATAAAATGGAACAATTATTACGTCCTCTGACCGGATGTAGAGCTACGTTCGGCCTCCAATAACATGTTGCCACGTGCTCTTACTCTTTACCGCGAGGCCCGACGACTTGACCCGGACCGGAACCCGGGAATGCTATGTTTGCGTATTACGAGGTATTACGAGGTATTTGCTCGGTATTGTGAGGTATTGCTTGACAATAACGAGAAATACCGGTCAGTGAAGACAAATACCGAGAAATACCAAGTTGTACCGAGTTTTTTCTTACCGAGTTTTTCTAGAAATACCGAGTTGTACCGAGTTTTTCTAGAAATACCGAGTTGTACCGAGTTTTTCTCGGTTTTTCTAGAAAAAAAAACTCGGTATTTCTCGGCAATACTCGGTATTTGCTCGGTATTGCTCGGTATTGGTTATTGCCGAGCAAATTCGACCAATACCTAGGAATACCGAGCAATACCTAGCAAAATCGAGAAATACCGAGCCATCCTGGGTCCGTTCCGGGTCAGGTTGTCAGGCCGCGCGGTAAATAGTGAGAACGCGTGGCGCGATTCTATTGGCGACCGAACGTAGAGCTACGTCCTGTGACCGGACCAAATAAAAGTTCGATAAAATGGCATTACTTCCGCTTGTTTTCCATTCAATTTATAAAGCTAGAAGAAGCTAAAACCTGTATCGTCTTCAGGTAGTTCTTTGGCTCCTCTGGATCCTCAAAAGGATATGCACCCACCAGCATTACAAAAAGTGTGACTCCACAGGACCACACATCAGCTATCTGTACTAGTATTTATAGGAGAAACATGTTTTATCAGCAAAAAATAGTATAACTTCAAATAATATAATGACAACAGAAGAAGATTCAATCCAACACCCATCATCGTAAATTCAAGACTTAGTCTAAGATCATCATTGTCGAGAGATATTCCAGCTCAAAGCCAAAAATACATCACTTAAGGCAATCATCAAATATTACATAGCATGCAACAGTAACACTATTGTCAACATCAATGACGGCTTTTAAAGTCTATCTCTGATCAGTCCAATGGGAACCTATCCTGAGCCAATGATGAGGAAAGATACAAATCAAACATTTCTCCCTAAAGAGGGAGGGCTCATGCCCTCTTCCCTAAAGAGGGAAAAGGAAAATGGATCTCTCTCCGTAAAAAATGAGGACATAAGTTGACTCTTCCATGAGAAGGTAAATAAATAAGAATGACTTTCTCTGAAGGGGGCTAGATAAATCTACTGATTTCTGAAAAAGGAAGAGGAACCAGACATCCCTTTCTAAGGATGAGGTAGTCACTTCAAACCTTCCCTCAAGAGGGAAAGGAAGGTATGTCTCTCCCTGAGGAAAGAGAGGTTTTCTCGACTCTTCCCAAAGGGAAGAGGAAAGAGACGCCTTCATCTTGAAAATGGAAAAACACTAATTCATGCCAAGGATAATGGACTAATAAAGCAGGAAGAATATGAGTATGCTATTGGCTAAAGAAAACAGTTGAATGGTAAATAATTGGATGCCTAAATGTATTTTATTCAAAGCCGAGCATAATATCCATGCATCCTGAGGTGCACAATATGGATTCGGGTTATGGAGCAAATAGGCAATAATTTAGATATTCATAATGTTTTTTTCAGAAAATTTTTAAGTTGAATAGATGAAATCGTATGGTTGAATGTTCGAGGGTGGAATATTTTCAAGTCATCCTTACCCAGAGTTCTTAGCCTGTCGTAGCCTTTGTAAGAGACAATATTCTCCTAGCTATTACCTCATTCGTCCTTTCTGCCATTTCAATCTTTCATAGCATCAGGTTGTTAGGTGATAAGTTCTTATGATGGACACACGCATCATATATATGGCTACTTTGTGTTTTAACTCAGCTTGACACAACGGATTTTGCATGAATCTCACCAAGGAGGTGTTGGTTGAGACAGGTCAGGTCATGTGAGTATGTGACCACTTGATCAATAGTTCCAAGTAATCAAATGTCATGGCCACTTATATTGAATGATGATCATACTTACCTAACAGGAGGACCTCAATTATGTGAAATTGAAAGAAGATTTTGAAGTGGCAGATAATAATATTTGACCAGAGAGCCCATATATAATGAAGGGTTCCGACCCAATTACCCTTCAAGTTATCAATCTTCTTCTTCATATGACTCAGGAGGAGCTTGTTCTTCTTCATTGTGGGCTCCGAAAATTCGGCCCCAGCCTCCCCGCCGCACTTTTCTTTTTATTCGGCGAGAGAGTTTTAACTGATAAGTTCCGAGGTAAATTTTGGAAGGTAAATGGGTTTGTAGATAAGACACTACCCAGAGATTTTGCCCTCATTTTGTGAGGACTTTATGATCTGAGTTCTGGTTTCCTATAGGCGCAAGCCCCTATAGTTAATTATCCCTCCCAATAATGAGAGAGAATTTTCGATTAAGGCTAGTCGTCAATCAGATACGTATAGAATACGTATTATCTGACACATAGTAGCAGCGATGGATTTGAAATGTTTGAAAGTTTGGAAATTTGGGAAATTTGATATTTAAAATAGAAATTGCACCCTCCTGCACTTAAAGCGAATGGTGGGGGAATAGATGATAGACCCGATCAAGATCCCATGGTTCCGTCGTCCCGGGCCATCATAGTCCCTGGTCTACTTAGTCAGAGGAGGTAGTCGACCCAACCTGACAGAAGGATCCTTGTCGGCAGTCATGGGTTGCTTCGTCCAAGGGGACCTTGTAGACCTGGGTTGGATGTTTGCCTAAGGGGACAAATTTGAATCCACCTTAGCTGACAGAGGGCTTTGTGCCCTATCGATCAAATCCTATTGATTCATATCTCAAGAATTTAACGCAATTAAGGAGCGTATTGGCTCTGGTCATAACCGCTATCTGTGATGTCATTTGACGACAAAACCACTCAGTTCAGAGGGCCCCGGGTCATAACCGTTTACCTGCAGTGCCATTTGGCGGCGAAACTGCCGGTTAGAGGACACGTACCACGTCCTTACTGGCAGGAGATTATTTGAGAATGAATCCTAGTTATATTTTCGACTAGACATTTGGCTCTTTGTGAGCTAGAGTTTATTTGAATTTGTCCACCCTGGCAGACTGTTGCGGAGGGTGGATGGACTTTTCTTTAAGTGTTGGGATGGATAGTTTCATTTTTAAATATCTTAAAATTTGGAATGATTTTGGAAATTTTGGATTTTGAACTTTTGGGAGGCATCTGAACATGCCTAAAATTAACCCCTCCGGTTGAGATCATTCGTTCAACACGGCCATCATCGGGGTGTTTGGGGTCATTTTTATTTGTTGATTGAATCTTGTCAACTCTATCGAATTATAGATAGAGGATCGGATTTCGTAGGCTTTATACACTTGATAGTGAATTCTCATTGTTATAGGCCTTGAAGGCCTAATATAAATGTATTAAGACAAATATGACGGTCGCCACAACCGTATATTTGTTTGTTGGTTCAAACCCTGTCGACTTCTATTGACCCGTATAGAAGGATCGGTTTCAAACTTGAATTCACTTGTCAACCCGCGCAGCATCCCTAGACGTCACGTGTGTACCAATAACACGCTTGCCGGGGCCCATGCGGGTGTTTGGGTTCATTTTATAATTGAACCATGTCAACTCCTTTTTACCTGCTAAGGAAGATCGGGTTTAAAATTTGATAACCCGCGCAGCATCCCTAGACGTCACGTGTGTACCAATAATACGCTCGCCGGGGCCCATGCGAGTTTTATAATTGTTTTTACCACTTTTAGTGTACCTATGTGTATACAAACTACTGTGTACGTGCGGTGGTACTTTGAAAGTATTTGTAGACGCCTTCTGTCCGCTTGCATAGAAATTGCGGATTCGATGGCGTATCGTAGCAACTTCTGAATTGAGTTGTTCGCTACTTCGTACAGGTAGACTGTCGTGCACTACTTGCCTTTTGCAGATAGATTGTAGTGCACCAACTAATCTCCTGCTTTGGATCGTACGAGCTTGCACTTGTCGTATTCTTCATATATTTTATGGTAGTCTTTGGTTTTTTCAGTGCATCCGCTACTGCTGTAGGTAGATGTATTCTTTCATTTGTAGATTGAGGTTGACTACAAGATACTACATTTACTGAAGTCTTTCTATATCTACCCCTGGGTGGCATGTTATACATACATCTGTATTCATTAAGAGATTGTATGTATTGCAGATCTTCTATTCTTGATTGCATGAAGGTCGATTTGTGTGCTTGAATTTTGATGTTGATAGATGACTGAGTTATACCCACTAACTACTTCTTCGTGCATATGAGCTAGAAATTTACTATACTTATAGCACCTCAATCTCCAAAACTTGAAAGAGATCGTAATATCTTGTTTACTATACATTGCACTATTGTAGGTAGTTGATATGTTGCTACATTTACTATGTATGTCTTTCAGTACTTGTGGGGACTATCACATGCATCCCTAAGATAACTGGCATTCGCTTGTAGGGTATTGCATTTGTAGTTAATTTTTCATCATAATTGTTTGCCAAGATTCGTAGAATCTACACATCCCACATATTAGTGTGTCATCTGTCGAGCTACATCTTTTATCAGTGCTTGTGAGCAAGTTATATTGGCAAAATTATTGTCCACTACAAATTACTGTTTACTTGCATTTGATCTCTTTCCTTTGATGTTTCTTCTTGGAGATGATGACTTGTTGGAGATAAAGATGTAGTAGCTTCCTTGTCTACCATGAACATATGTTTACATCTCAATGTTTTCTTGAATGTATTTGAGAATTTAAAGTTCTCATTTGATGTTTGCATCTTGATAATGTATCTCTTAATCAAGAGTCTAGTTCACATCATCTGTTCAAGCTTGCTTTAAGTTTGACTTTATATTCAAGACTTGGTTTGTTGAGGCTCAAGTTTGAGTTCAACTATTTAAGTCAAGTTTGAATGAAATTCTTTTGGTTGAGCTTTGATTCAAGTCCTCGGTCAAGTTACAAGTCCCCATGATTGTTCAAATCATGGTCAAATGAGGTTCAAATTATAGCATATACTTTTGTATTTTTCTTTTAGGTTCCAATTGAATTAAAGCTCTTTATATCATTTCGAAGTTCATAAGTCCCTTTCACTTGGTTCAAACCAAGTTCAAATGCATGTCCCCTGTCGTTCGAGTTCTTTGTCAGCTTCGGTCCACATTCAAGTTCACTTTCGTTTGTTCATGTGACAAGTCTAAGTCCTTGCTCAAATTGTTCAAGTCAAGTTCTTTGTAGCCTCTTGAGTTCAATCAAATTCAAGTCTTATGATTTCAAATTTATTTGAGTTCAAGTTTACTTAAGTCCATTTGGTTCAAGTTCACAAATCCATTGTCCTCTCAAGTTCAAAGGTTCACAAGCTAAGTCCAAGTTCGATCGTCCTTTGAGTTCAATCAAGTCTAAGTAGCATTGCGTTCACCCGAAATTTTGGCAGTCTTCCGGCGTCTCCCCTGTTTAGGGGAAAACTACGAAAAACTGGGCCTTTCCCACCATGCTAAGAAAAGCGTGTATGGTAGGTGCCCTCTTTCGAGGACACCGCGGCCGTGTATTTTTTGATCCCCCACCACGCTAAGAAAAGCGTGTATGAGTATTTTTGAAAATATTTTGCAAGAAAGTATTTTTTTGAAAAATATTTTGCAAGAAAGATAGTTATTTCCCCGCACCGGGCTCCTATCCCACCACGCTAAGAAAAGCGTGTATAGGCGGGGTTTCCAAGGCGATACGAACTTCGAAGAAGGGATTTTTGGTGATTACCCGCTTCGTCGCAAGCGTCGGGACGCACGTCCTCCCACCACGCTAAGAAAAGCGTGTATAGGTGGTCGTTTTGTCCCGACAAATGCGTTGAAACGAGTTCTCGGAGTTTTAGGGTTTAGGAGTTATACCTTGGCGGGCTTGTCGGTGTTGGCACGTGGATCGAGGGGTCACTCGCCTACCTCGTCGTAGGTGTCGTACCGGGGTCCCACCCCACCACGCGCACCAAAGGCGTGCTTGGGGCGGTTTTCCGGCCTGATACAAACATCGAGGCAAGGTAGGGAGGGAATTTTTTTTAACAAATTATAATTATTCTTAATTATATTTACTCGTAATTAATTATGATTAATTAAAAATAATTAACTAAATTTAGTAAAATTAATTAAAATGATTAATTATAATTAAAAACGAGAGGGGTGCGGCTGTCAGCAAGGCGTAGGAGAGGGGAGAAGTCGACGGGAGTAGAGGCTTCGGTGTGTGGAGATTGGATGTCGTGGAGGGCCGATCGGGTGAGGGAGGAGTTTGGAATGCAGGCAGCTGGAGATCGTGGGTTTCGGTCGTGGTTCTAGAGGGTGACGGGATTGAGGAAGAAGGGGGCTTCGGTTTGGTAGCTAGAGGCGTCGACAATGGAGATGGAGATCGGAGCTTGGCTATGGCTGGATGGGATTCTCGCGTGGGAAGAGCTACGAATAGAATGAATCCCCAACGACGGGAGTTGGGCTTGGTTTTATAGGCGTTGGAGAGCAGTACTCGAGGGGCTGCCACGAGATTTGAGCAGGAGTCCCGGAACGGCGCCGAATGGTACAGTAAATCAGCGGGATTTCTGCGATTTTACCAAATTTCAGGCTGGGTTTTGGCTCTGTATCCGGTGGTCAACATTCATGTCCATTTGTCTAAGGATGATGAATCTATACATACTTCACATGATAGCACTTCTCCTAACAAAACTTCCAAACCATTTTGATGATGAACTAAGGTTTATGATAAGAAATTATTACCATAGGAAGACTATGCTTCCAAATTATCTCCATCCACATGAAGCTCTAAATCACCTTCTTCATGGTGGATGCTAGAGCCTTCACTTTTATATACTTAGCAAAATAGTCAATCATCACCAAAACATATTTCTACTATACTAACATCGGGGAAATAGTCCAAAAATATCCATCCTCAAACTTCAAACGACCAAATGCTAATTAATATTGAGTTTACCAAATGAGCATTGTTCTATAATGCATACATTTCACATTAAAATCAAAATTTAGAGAACATGTCAATGTTCTTCCCTGTTGTCATCGAAAAGTACCCTGCCAGGTGATTATGAGCACAATAGTTTAACAACTAAGGTGAGTTTCACATTTGCCTGATTACTTATTCTAATAAGCCCGATATTTCATCTTCTAGGAAACACTAACAACAAGAAAAAGACTTGGGTAAAGAATGTCATAATGGAATATTGTGTTGCCTTACACCTCAGAGTTCGAGCTTCAATTGGCAAATAAAATATAATCAAATCCATCTAGGTCGGCTAACATCTAAATCTGCCAACCCTTCTTCAATTGCTTGAGTGCAGTGTAGATATGAAAATCATATTGCTAAGAGGGCAAGCTGACCAATTGACTCTCCTCTCATAGGGTGTTGAACTATGAATTATTCAAAGCAAGTGATGACCTAGCCTACAATAAATATTTTTGTAGAATCAAGGCCAAGGTCTCGTATTTTCATGAATTTGATTCAAGGCTAATTGAATCATAAATGATGGAGATACATTACAACAAAATAGGTTCATGCTGGCAGATTCTACCAACAAAATTTGTCACATAGAAATACCGACTTTTTGACATACTATCTGCTGGCATACTTTATTGTAAAAAGTTTGTCAACTATTGTAACCAGCTAATTATGATCAAATGATCTGACAGTGTGGTAAGATTTACAATTGATTCTAGACATCAAATCCACTAGAAATTTACTTATCACTGACATATATCATCTATACAACAACAACAAGCCTTTATCTCACTATGTGGGGTCGGCTACATGAATCCTTTTTCTCCATTATGTCCTGTTAAGGGTTAAATTCTCATCTAAATCTAATAAAGAAATGTCATTTCTAATATTTCTAACCATTTTATGTGACCAAACCATCTAAGGCGAATCTCTCTAATTTTATCTTTCACTAGAGCTACTCCAACCTTTTCACGTATATGCTCATTTAGTATCCTGTCTTTAAGAGTAAAGCCACTCATCCACCTAAGTATCCTCATCATTGCAACACTTAATATTATGCTTCTCTTTTAATGGCCAACATTCTGCACTATAAAGCATTGCAGGTTTCACTACCATCTTATAGAATTTTCCTTTAAGTTTGAGAGAGACTTTTGTATCACATAACAAGCTCGATGCATTCCTCCACTTTAACCATCTAACTTGAATTCTACTAATAATATCCCCATCTATTTCACCATCACTTTGAACAATAGACCCAAGCTATCTAAAATGGGTACTCTTATTAATGACTTGATCACCCAAAGTCACAATCCCCTCACTAGATCTACTATACTAAAATTATACTCCATATATTCAATTTTAGATCTACTCAAATGAAAGCTTTTTAGACTCTAACATTCCCTCCATAATTCAAGTTTACCTTCAACTCCCTCTTTATTCTTATCAATAAGAAGAATATCATCAGCAAAAAGTATACACCAGTGTACAATCTCTAGCAAATGTCTAGGAACATCCATGAATAAAGCAAAAAAGATAAGGGATTAAGGTTGATACTTGATGTAATCTAGTTGAAATAGGGAAATACTTGATCAAACCACCTTGTGTTTGAACACAAGTAATAGCTCTTGCATACATATCCTTAATGACTTGAAAATAAGCATTATTAACCCCTTTCTTATGTATAATTCTCCATAGGACTTCTCTTGGAACTTTATCATATGCTTTCTCTAAATCAATAAAAATCATATGTATATCCTCCTTATTCTTTTTATACTTCTCCATCAAATCTCTCAATAAATGTATAGCTTCCATAGACCAACCTGGCATAAATTTAAATTGATTTTGAGAAACATTAGTATCATGCCGCAACCTATGCTCCATAACTCTCTCCCATAGTTTTAAGTATGACACATTAACTTAATTATTTTATAATTCGCACAATCTTGTTGTGACGACCGGTCCCCTCCCTATTAAATTCACGAACAGAGGAATCGCAAAACCGAAGGGGCGGACAGACGACTTTGTGCGAGAGCGTGACGTGAGTTCTGTTTTTCCAATTTTAGCAAACGATTGCCTTCAAGGATAAGAATTAACAATTCATTTTCATTCCCACCATTAAAGAAATGATAAATTTAAAAGAAATTTCACCGAACAAGAGGAACGACCGAGGGAAAAAGGAAAGAAGGTTTGTTGGTTTTTCTTTCCATTTTTTTTATAAATTGTGTCGTTTAATTTCATCTAAAGTAAAGGATAATTTATTAAATGGAGAGAAAGCGATTTGGAAGCAAGGGGAAGAGATTTTGAGAGGAAAAGAGGAATGTTTTGAAAATCCCCTCGTTGTAAGTAAAATGCCTTTCATATATTTTTTCTTATATTTATTATTAAAGCATATTTGTTTTATGAAAATTTTATTGTTTAATTATTAGAAAATTTGGAAGGAAAGAAAATAAGTTGCAGGAGTTGAGTTCTTTAAGAATTCAACAAGAAAATACATTAAAGCTGAGATTGTGACAATGATCAAAGATTTGAAAGATTAAAGTGGGTAGTTATAGTTGTGAAAATTTTAATATTTTATGTTTTCTTTCGAACATGACATAGTATATTATATCATGGTTTTACTTCAAAGGTTTTACACTTTTTGGAAACTATCATGTGTGAAACGATGTAAGTTTAAATGAATAAATGAATATAGATATTATTACAACAAAAAATGAATGAATAAAATGTCATGAATGAAATTGTATGTATATGTGAAAAGGATATATATATATATATATATATCAAGAAAGTATGCATACGAATGAATGATATATGAAATTGAATGAAAATAAATAAATAAATGAATGAAAAGAGAAAATGATGTGTAAAATTTACAGGAGTTCAACCCCATATGGTACTGGCTGGGGAAACAATATACCCATGCACTTAAAAGGAAAAGGTTAAGAAAAAGGAAAAGAAAAAGGAAAAGGAAATGAAAATGGTTGTACCTTTGGTACATTTAGATGATACTCATGTATTAATTAAATGGAAAAAAGAACATATGATAAAAGATTATAAAGGTCATAAATGAGTATGATACGATATGTATAAGTGCATGAATGGTATGAAATGAACAAAGAAAAGAAATGTATATCAAAGTTAAATGAATACACTTATATTAAAGGTTAATTGTATTGTACTTATAAATATTAATTGTTATAGAAATTACCAACTGAGTTTACCTTGTAAACTCATTCTATTAAATAATATTTCAGGTAAGTCTTCAGGGATTTAGAAATGGTAGAAAGGGAAGTGTTCGTCTATAGAAGACGACGCAATATTGAAAACATGTAATTTATGATTTTTATAAATGTTAAGTATTTAAGAAATTTTGTTATTGGCTCCTCAAATGAAAGGAGAAAATATGATGTTTTGATGTTGTATTGCTTATGAATTGAAATGATTTGATCATACCGTCTAACTTTTAGTTTCCGCCTCATTAAATCGAGCATCTGAGCCGGGTCGTGACACTTGTGCATCACATTTCTTCTTAAAAATAAGAATTAACACACTCATTTTTCACTCCTCTGACATCTTTTTAGTCTTCAAAAAAATATTAAAAAGTTTAGTAAGCAACAAAATTCCTTCATCTCCTAAGCATTTCCACACCTCTATTGGAATATCATCAGGTCCAACGGCTTTTCTACACTTCATTTTCTTTAAAGCCTCTTTAACTTCGGTTTTACTAATACGGCAATAAAAATAAAAATATTTATTTTCATTTAGGGTGCTAAGGTCACTAAAAACAATCGCATTCTCATAATCTTCATTAAAAAGTTTAGCAGAATATCTCATCCACATTTGTTGAATATCTTCTTCTAATAAAAGCATTTTTTTATCTTCATCCTTAATAAACTTCACTTGAATTAAATCCATATTACTCATATCTCTTTATTTAGCTAATTTATAAATATATATATTTCGCCCTCTTTAATATCAAATCTATTATATAAATCATTAAAAGCTAAA
This sequence comes from Dendrobium catenatum, assembly GCF_001605985.2. Classification (NCBI taxonomy): domain Eukaryota; kingdom Viridiplantae; phylum Streptophyta; class Magnoliopsida; order Asparagales; family Orchidaceae; genus Dendrobium; species Dendrobium catenatum. Next base: position 345,270 of record NW_021319063.1, read on the forward strand.
ATTTTTGCATTGCAAATTATTTTCTTAGACTACTTACAGGCATCTTAATATCTTTCCTAATAATTAGAATTTTTCCAACTAAACTAATTTTTATAACAAATCTTCTTATTTTTTATCTTTACTTCCACATCTTGATTACACCACCAACTATTTTTATTATTAGTAGGTTTTCCCTTTAATACTCCAAATACATCCTTTGCAACATTCTTAATATTACTAGCTAATTTTTTCCACATAACATTATATTTCTCATGCACAGATAAAATCTTAAGATCTCGAATCTTATTCTTAAAAATATTTATGTTAATATTCTTTAAATACCCCCATCTAATCTTAGAACAATAATTTACTTTATTTTTTATCTTTTGTCCATTCATCTTAAAGTCCAAAACTAATAAGCTATATTGGGTACATAAATTTTCACTCAGAATAACTTTACAATCTTTACAATCTAAACAATCTATTTTTCTTATAAGAAAATAATCAATTGAGTTTTACTATATATATTCTTATAAGTGATGAGATGATCATCTCTTTCTTAAATAAGATATTAGCAATTATAAAATCATAAGCTAGAGAAAAACCTAATATGGTCTTACCACCTTCATTAGTCTCTCCAAAGCCATAGCCACCATGAATGCTTTTAAAATCATCTACATCTCTACCAACATCCGTTTAAATCTCCTCTAATTAAAATTCTTTCTTTGAGATGTATCTTTTGTATTAATTCTCCTAAATCATTCCAAAATTTTAATTTTGAACACATATACAAACCTACTTGAGAAGCATAAGCACTTATAATATTAAAAATCTTAGCATCAACAACAATCTTTTAAAGTTATAATTCTATCTCTAATTCTATCAATTTTTATAATATTATCCTTCAAACTATTATCTATAATCATACCTACACCATTTCTATCACGACCCTTACCACAATACCATAGCTAAAATCCTAAACTATCAATCTTTTTAGCCCTTTCTTCAACCCATTTAGTTTCTTGAATGCATAGAATATTTATCTTCATATGAATCATAATATATATTAATTCCATTAAGTTGTTTGTAAGGGACCATATATTCCAAGTTTCTTATCTTAATTTTAATTTCAAGGACTAGCTTCTTTGTCCACATCCGTCCATGATGTGGGAACTCTTACCTATTTAACACTGCACCTGGGCGCCGGTGCAGCGGCCCTTGCTCACTTGCCGTTGTATTCAGGCCATACAACACGTCGCTTTCAGGGAATGTTGTAGCATTAACACAATATATTAAAGGATTTATATCATGATTATTTGACAAGTTTTGTGTTGGTTGTCGACTACCTAACGCAACCCTTCATTTTTCTCATCCAGGACTTGGGACCTGACATATATCATTTATATGCAATTAAAATAAATTGATCATCCTCATCACAAAACCATCATTTCCCAACTCTTGCCACTTCTTTTCTCAGACCAAAGGCATACACTTCGCCACCGCTAACAATCACTCCAACATTGCCCACCACCACCCAAATTACCTTTGCCTCTCCAGCATTCTTGAGTAATTGTTAAGCCTGTTAAAAGAGTTTTTTTCTTTTTCATTATTGATAAGCAAAGCATACTTAGGAACATAATTAGAAAAGACAAAGTTCCTATGTAATGGGCAATAAGGCTCTTTTTGCTTGGCAACTACGTTTTTTTTTTTTTTTTTTTGTTTTTTTTTTTTTTTTTTTGGCTTCATTTCCTGGCATGTTGTTGCATCCAAAATTTGTTATATATACATATATGCATACATACACAGTTAGCTCATGTGCAAAACTCTATGCTTATGGTATCGAAGATCTTCATTATTTGGCTGTACTCTTTATCTGAAAAGTTCATTTGCTATTAAAAATTTTTATGTAGTATCATTATAATGTTCAAAGCTACTCGCATAGTTAATCTAGAAAACCCTAGACTTCATGTATTTATAGTTTAATATTAATATTTGTGATGTATTCATCAAAGAATATGACTATTATGAGTTATATATGCTTGGCCGAGATAATAAAAATCTATTTTTCCTTAATGGGCTTGTAAATTTTTTCACCTACAATTATACTGAAGCATCTAATAATTTGATTTGTTGATTTTTTTTTTTCATAAGGTTCTATAAAATGTCTTCTAGTGGAAGATAAGATCACATGAGGAAATCCATAAAATCTATCTTCTCCAAACAAAAGAAGACATTCTGCCACCACTACCACATGTACCAAACCACTAATTCCAAGTCCACATGTCTACCCCTCGCTACTAGCTGCACAAATCTCACTATTAAATCTATATCCTTACTCCCCCACCCCCACCATCTCATTATGTTGGATTATATAGGTATCTTAATCCCGCTTACGACCCCACCACAACCTGTGTGACCAAGCACCTCCACAAACTACAACATAAGAGTGTGTGCCTACTACACCTATGCATGAACACAAATAATTCACTGAACTTGACGATGAAACGTAAGACCTTAATGTGATTGACTTTACACAATTAATTATTTTTGGTATAGTTTTTTTATTTTTTAAAGATTTATTATAAAAGTTTAACCCACCTCAACAGCCAACAATGAATAGAGAAATTATAAGGAGCAAATTTGGTGCTCCTTCGGCATCTTGGAAAAAAAAATCTTCAAAGTATTTGTTATCTTTAGTTTCATGAATTTAAAGTAATTTAATATTTTTATAAAATATTCTTCCAGTCATGTATTTTGTATTTTTTATCCTAAAATTTCATAACTTAATAATAATAATAAATTATGCTTTGAATTGAAAAAGAGCTTCTATTGAGTTCCCCGACATCATGATCAGATCAAAAGGAAACTTGAGCGATATATCGCATGTGGATCGGAATGGGTTACTATCAGATGAGGAAGTCTAGAGTATTTGAAGAAGGATAAAATAAACAAAATCATGATTCTACAGTGAACGCATAGACAACTCTCCATACTACCAGTTCAGTTCCAAGCACAAAATATAGGAGGGTAAGTATAAATTTATATATGCATTTTTACTCTTATATTTTTTGTTAATTTATTTTATATTATCAGTGAAGTTGAAGCAGGGAAGAGAGCCTACCACCACAGAATTGCATAGCGAAAACCACTTTGACGAGCCCAATCAATTATGATGTTTATTAGCTCTAAGGAGAAATTATTATCATTGAATGTTGTAGCGCCCACCCCATTTCAGTCTTCCTGTTATGTCATGATAGCTCATGGGAGTCAATGGATGGAAGGGGGGATGAGGCAATATAGGCTCATGCCGGATATTTCTCGAGAAGGAATGGCAACCCACAGATTGTTGAGGTGGAGAATACAGTTCTTGCTTTATTGAAGGGTAACAACCCATATATTGTAGAGGTGGATGCTAAAATTTTTATTTAGTAGGTTTAAAATTTATAAAAAAAAAAAAACTATTTCAATATGTAACTTCCTTTCTTAATAGGATATATTTATTTCTTCTTTTATTTTTCTCATTGTAAACCTGTGCTTAAGGGGCCAAACTTCGGCAAATAAGGGACATGGATTATTCCACTTTTCTTCCTCCATATTTCTCGTCTACTTCTTTCTGACATGGTATAAAGATAAGCTTTGTTTAAGCGATTGCCGATACCTATAAGAGAGCCCTAATCCAGTCAAACAAAGGAAAAAAAAATCTAATATCTCCTCTCTTCATCAAGTCATACCATCATTCCAAGAGTTTAAATGGAGCACTCACAGCTTCAAATCACTTCCAATAAACTAAATTGGAAGAACTTACATTAGTCCAGCTTATTTCAACTGTTATTCCATGGAAAAGGGAAGTTTGGATACCTAAATGGTATCATCCATCAATCTAAAATAATTGAACTTTGCACATCATGGGATACCAACAATGTCGTGGTAATGTTTTGGCTTATCAATTCCATGGAAGAACACATTGGATCCTTGTACTTGATATTCAACACCAAGCAAACAATCTTAGAGAAAGTCAACATGTCGTACTCTGATATTAAAAATTTCACTCTTGTGTGAATTACAAGATTAAGCTCATGACCTAAAGCAAGAAGCATGAAATGTCAAAATATTTCACCACTCTCATAAGAATTTGGCAAGAATAAGCTATTTTTGAGCCAAATGATTAGTGAGAGAACTATGCAGGTAAATGCATCAAACTTGTGGAGAAAATAATAACTTATGATTTTCTTGTATGTCTCAATAAAGATCTAGATGAGATGCATGGAAGAATGCATCCACTTCCCAAGATTGAAGAAGCATTTGCAAAAATCTGCTGAAATCCAAAGTGAAGATAGCAAACAAAGAATTATGCTTGGAGGTACCAAAAACACTCTCATAACTAAAAAATCCACTCTTGAATCAAAAGTTTGATGCAAAACCGAAGGCATAAAAACAAAAGTAACATTTAGTATGATGTCTGTAAAAAAAATGATCACATAAAAAATTTATTAGAAACTTCACAGCAAACAAACAAATCAGAACAATCAAGACGATCATCACAAAGACACTCATGCTTATCAAACTAATTGCGGACAATGAAAACATTAGTGCTATTTCCTTTTTAAAAAAAGGTGATTAAATTAATGGATCTCTATCCCCCTATTACTGTCGGACCCATTAGAATTAACTTTCTATCTTACATAAGCCAAATCTCTCTTACAACCTCCTATATATAAGGAAGATAACAAAAGATCGCAATTGGAAAATCACATTCTTATCATAATCATGTAAATTTCAACACGAGATCAAGGAAGAGAATTGGCAATAAAGATTTCAAATAAAATAGAATAATGATGTCTTGCTATCAACAAAGATCATTCTACTCTCAAAAAAGGCGATTAAATTTTATTATGGAATTCATAGTTTAAAATCGCCTCTGCGCAATTTGCCCCCCAAGAGCCTCATTGCTTAAGCAATTTTGGGACTTGGTGAGGCTTACGCCTCATGGAACTTGAGGCGCGCCTCAGAGGCGCAATTGCGCAATTTTTGCTGAGGCGTACGCCTCATGAAACATACTGTATATGCTGGTATCGAGGGTTCGAACAGGGGGAGACAAGTAATGACATGTTCATTCTCCTGAAAGACTGCTCATTGCATGAATCGTCATTTATTATGGGATTTAAGAAGACTTTGATGCATGCAATTTCACATCAAAGTCACAATACAAGCAATCTAACCATTGTTTTGGGCATGCATTAAAGAGGGAGGGGGGGGGGGCAATTTCCCAAAAAAAAAAAAACTCGAAAGGAATTTGTAAGCATATCTTCATACAGTATATTGATTTTTCATAATGTATATAAATAGTAAAGTGATTAATTGAATCTAAATATAAAAATCAGCTCAAGCAAAGTTAAAGTTAGGCCCCATTTTAAATATTTCTTGCTTTGCCACTGGAGAAAGTGTTATGCCTATTAATCTAAAGGTCTTATTAGGATGAAAATACTTTTTTTGCAAGTTAATGTGGGCATTATTATTTTTTCTTTTGAAAATAAAATCAAATGTAAGGCTTTTTTTATAGCTACTGTACTCTAATATATTTGACTATAAGAAATTACTTCCCACCACCAATATTTTAAAAAAGGTAACAAAATAAACAATAGCGAAACAGCGAGTGGCATGGATATGAAATACAAAGTAGTAAAAATGCCATCCCAAACGGACCCTAAGAGATAAGTGTGTAAAATTGAAGATAATGAAGATTTAACATTCATAGATACAATTGGAGATGAAGATGCCTCCGTTGAAGACCCATGTAGTGATGGGACATGATTGAATTTTAGATGTTTTTTCTTATTTGTACTTTGGGAATTCTAATAGACTTTAATTTGTAGTTTTGTACTTTGAATTATGCTATGAGATGCATATATTGCATTTATTTTTTTGTTTTCCAGTAAGTTCACTTTTCTTTTAGATGTTTTTATTATATCATAAACTCTTACTGTTATTTATTTGCTAGAATATTTAAATTCTCATTTACACAATTCTTCGTTCGTGAGGCTTACGCCTCACACCGCCTCGAGGCTTACGCCTCGCCTCATGGACGAAAAATGCCTCGAGACTTATTTACGCAATTTTAAACCTTGATGGCATTATAGGTTAGTTCATCCTAATTTTTCTTACCTTAAGAAATTATTTCCTATTTTATCTTATAATAAAGATATTTTTCAATGTGAAATATGTCAACTTGCCAAACACTAAAGAGCTAACTTTAAACCTAAATCATATAAACCCACCAAACCTTTTCACTTGTGCATAATGATATTTGGGGTACATCCAGATCTCAAAATCTTAATATGATTTAGGAAAAGTCTTAGGTGAACAAGCATATTAAGGAGGTATAGTTTCATTAATTTTACTGATGTAAATATAAAATATTAACAAGCATATTAAGGAAGTATAGTTTCATTAATTTTACTCGTGTAAATATAAAATTTACGCAACCTATTTGGGTATAATGCTAATACTGAGAAGATTAAGGTAAAATAAACAATAAAAAATTTTATTGTTGTGGTTGATAGTCCAACTCTTAACTAAACAAGTATATTTTCTTGTATGTGCTAGCCTTTGATCAATAACATATATTAGTGATTGAATTCAAGATTTAATGTTTGAGCTCTTAACCTTTCAAGTTACTACCCTATGATACTATATTAATTGCACAAGTTGTAATTCAAAGTAAGTTGTGATTGTTATGAAAAACATCTATTGATATTAAACCATTGTGGTCTTAGTTTTATTTGTTTCAAAGAAAAATTTGACATTGTCAAGATTTCCTTGGTTTTAATGCACCTTGTAGTGTTTTGAAGAAGATCATAAATCATCATCTAAGATGCACGGACACAACGACATGGACACGACACGACACGGACATGGGACACGACTTGTTTTGAAAATATAGGCATGGTTTAAAATTGTACAACAAGAGGCACGCTTCAGTGCAATTCAGCCCTTTTACGCATCAAGGCGGGCGCTTCGGACGTGTTTAAGCGAGGCGTATGCCTCAAATAAACAGAGGCGCACCTCAAGGTGTTCGCCTCGCCTCACTTCAACAAGGCATTCGCTTCTAAATAGGCTTATATAAAAAATTAAAACATAAACCTAATATTGTCTTTCTCATTTCGTTCATGTTATTCGACTTCGCCTGCCCTACATGCACTTCGACTTCGGCTGCGTTAGTACTCTATGACTTCACCTGCGTTCGTGTTCTTCTACTTCGCTTGCGTTCCTACTCTTTAACTTTGGTTGCCTTCCTCTTCGATTTCAGTTGTGTTTCTCTTTGACTTGTTTCTCTTTGACTTCGCCTAAGCACTGCAGGTAAAGTTTCGAATGTTGGCTAAAAGCTTCATTGCCTTCTTCGACGACTTTCTAAAAGCTTCATGGCCTTCTTCTTTGAACGTTTGTAGGTGGAGTCGCAGTAGAGCTTGCTTCAAACGTGCCCTATAGAATCAAATCAGAAGTCAGGAAGGTTCGACGCTCTCTACGGTAGTTTCTCCCATTTTTTCGTTTTTAATCTTGTTCAAGTATGTTGATATTCACCTGCTTTATTGAGAGATTTTTAATTTTTGATAGAGTTTTTTTGTTATGATTTTGATTTGATTATGCTTATCATCGGCAAGCTTCCCATAGACTTTCTCATTCTAATTATATTTTTGTAACGAAAGGATTTGAATGTTTTGTAAGGTTTCAGTAACTTTTAGGATTTTCTCGATATTTTACTTGTTTTCTTGTTTATAATTTTTAATTGTTTTCGTTGACAATGGCCTCTTTGGTTGTGATTCCTCAGCTAGGATAATCTTGCACTTCATAGGACACATGAGAGTGATATTTATGGATGAGAAAGTGGATACATATAAAAATTCTTGTCCTCTTGGAAAGTTTAGATATTTACGATATGTTTATTGTGGTTATCGCTAATGCATTCATGCGCTAATTATGTGAGAGTTTCAATATTATGTAAAAATTGAATGCTTTATTGTAGGTCGGAAATAGAGATAAAACTACATCGGGTCATAGATAGGATCTGACATGAAAACATATCACTCAAGTGGACGTGGGAGGCAGTGACAAATCAAGTGCATATCTGAAATGTAATTACTATGACAAAGGAGTGAAAGGAAGTGTGATTAGGATGAAGGAGCACCTTTCCGAGTCCCATAAGAATGTTGCACCATGTGCAAAAGTACCTGATACAGTCAGGGAGGAGATAAAAACATACATGAATAAGTCTATCATGTCAAAGCATCTTGCACAAAAGCAGTTTGAGGACAGAGTTGATGTTGGCTCTTACTACAAGAGTGAGCGTAGCGGTCGGAATTCATCTTCTTCATTGCAGCCCATATCATCTATGGGTGCAAGGGGTCCCATGGATCATTACATGGTGCAAAAATCATAGGATGAGCCTCCTACTGCACAGAGGATGACCCCAGAGAATGCTAGGGAGGCACAAAAAGAGTATTTATAGATATAGGCAGATTCTTATAAGCTAGGGAGGCACAAAAAGAGTATTTATAGATATAGACAGATTCTTATATGAAAATGCAATCTCATTTAATGTTTCAATATCACCTGCTTACTACAACATGATTCGGTCAGTTGGAGCATATGGGAGAGGGTTCAAACCTCCAACTATGTATGATTTGATAATGTGAATTTTGAAAGAATAGGGTAATATTGAAAAAAACATTGAGGAAATTAAGAGGATTTGGACCCAAACAGGTGTAACTATTATGTCAGATAATTAGTCGGACATGAAGAATTGAAATTTAATAAACTACTGATTAATAATCCTTACAGCATTGTATTTTTGAAGTCAATTGAGGCATCTAATCAGGTCAAGGATGATGAGTTCATCATTGGATTATTAGACTGTGTTGTTGAGGAGGTTGGAGAGCATTTAGTAGTCCAATTGATAACAGAACATCAGTGCTTACAAGGTTGCAGTGAATAAACTTATGAAGAAGAGAAAATATTTGTATTGGACTGCATGTGCCGCATATTGCATAGATCTCATTATTGAGAAGCTTGGAGAGCTACCTCAACACAAGAATACGCTGACCAAAGCAAAGAAAATAACTAAATTTATTTACAACCATTCTTGGATTTTGATACTTATGAGAAAATTTTCAAAAAAAGAAATTATGAGGCTTGCAACAAGATTTGTCACCGTTTATTTGATATTACATAATATGTTGGATGCTAAACAACTTTTGGAGTTTATGTTTACCTCAACACAATGGTTAAGTTGTGCATAGGCAAAGAAACATGAGAGGAAAAAGATTAGAAAGTTTGTTTTAAATGGCAGATTTTGGCAAAGTCTCTTGTATGCAATCACGACCACTCGACCATTAGTAAACGTTTTAAGGATGGTGGATGCAGAGAAGAAGTCTGCTATGAGTTTCATCTACAATGCTATGGATGAAACAAAAGAAATGATTGCCCGTAACTTAGGGGGCGAAGAGGGAAGCTATTGGGAAATTTGAAATATTATTAATGATAGGTGAGAGCTACAACTTCATCGACACTTGCATACAGCTGGCTATTATTTAAGCCCTCAATATCAATATGCAGAGAATAAGTCTACAAATCCTGAGATGAAATTAGGATTGTATCATTGAATGAATTGACTCATAGCTGATGCAACTGAAAGATCAAATACTAACATGCAATTAATACCTTTTAGGAATAAAGAATGTTTTTTTGGATTACAACAGGCAAAGGTTGATTGTTACATACTATTGTCGCCGACGCAAATTTCATTATTTTTTATTGTGTTAAGTACAACATCAATTTTTCAACCCTCTCTCTCTCTCCCTCTCTCTCTCACTCTCTCTCTCACAGAAAACCCAAGGCAGTCAAAATACAATAATATTTGAAAAACCTTTAATGAAATAACCATAAATATTTATATTTTTAGGGGCTCTACCCTCAAATCCGCAAGTGGGGAGCTCCATGCTCCCCTTTGAATCCTATGCTGACCTTAACACAGAGGTATGTATAGAGTATTTTCTTTGTAGGAAAATTTTAGGCACCACAACTTAACACGACATACTTTCTTGCTCAAACTCTATCTCCTTCCCATCTACTTACTGCACTTGTATCAATTTTGTTTCTCCTCTTTAACCAGCATTTCTCATCCTCATGCTCATTAACAACACCCCACTCCCCCTTTCCAGAACTCTCATTCCCTCTTGAGATCTATCTATGGCCTCTCTCTTAATTTCTTTACTCAGAAAATCTTCTCTCAATTGTCTTACTGTTTTTCTTTTGCATTTTCTTTCTTCTTATTCTTCAATCGATTGCATTCACAAAAGAAATCAAGAATTATTAATTTCTAAGCTCACATTACATCACTAGGTCTCTACTTAAGGAGAAAAAAAGACATACCTTGCCATCATATTCCTTCTTGAGTAAAATTTCTGGAGCAATATATGCAGGAGTGCCAACTGTGGATTTTGGTTGTGAGTGTAATACTGCAGACTGAAAAAGCAACATAAATTATTAATGCAACTAAAGTGCCAAGCATCTTCCAAGCAGAAGGGAAACAAACATGAAAATCAATTTGCAGCAACAGAAATTAAATCTCACACTGAAATCATTATTAATACTTTGTCAGAATTCCAAATTCTGCTTAAACTACAACATCGCATACATGAAATTCATAATTTTTCACAAGCGAGGAAACAAATGCATTTTTCATTTCATGAGACAGTATCCTGAATTATTATTAAAATCAAAATTGCATGGCCAATGATGAGAAAGAATGAATGGAAAATAAGAATTCATAAAGCTGGCCACAAATAATTGGGATACATCTAATGATGATGATGACAACAAAACTTATGTGGCTCACAAATTCAAAAATCAGTAATTAGTTAATCACTACATAAACTGATGCATACCTTAGAGTAGCCAAAATCACATATCTTTAACCGTGGAGCAGCACTTCCATCTAAAAGGGTATTCTCTAGTTTTAAATCCCGGTGGCACACTTGCTTGACAAGAGGTAAAACCAAAAGGCATAATCAATTATTCTCAGCATTTAGTTTAAACAAAGCAAAAGAAAACGAAAATCCAAGAGAAATACCATGGAGTGGCAATAGCTGACTCCAGATATGAGTTGTTGAAAGAAGAAGCGGGCCTACAAGCGATACAAAGTATCAGTATATATCGCCTAAGGAAAGAAGCGACCAGAAACCCAATTGAATAGAAACCTCATCCTCGCTGAAGCGTCCAGCATTGCAAATGCGCTCGAAGAGTTCACCACCAGAAGCATATTCCATGACAATAGCCAGATGTGTTGGTGTCAAGATAACCTGTATAATGGTTCCCTCAGAAGAACAAGATAACAGAAATCACTAACTTCTTCCTTTAAAAGATGTGATAATAAACGTCAGACGCACCTCTTTAAACCTAACAATGTTTGGATGCCTCAGAGATCTGTGATTAATGATTTCCCTTCGGACATTTTCATCTATCTGCACTATCAAAAGAAACGAAGTAATACAAGATAGGCCAATTAGCTGATGGAGACACATTCAATAAGCTTTGTCTAACAATTAATTGAAGGAAGACAATTTTTTTCAGAGAACAAAAGACCAAACAGACTAAAGATAACACAGAAATTTACAATTCCAAACCCATGCATTTGCCAATCGGTAGATAAACAGAGAATTTTCAAAAAGAAAAAGGCTGCAATTACTTCAGGTTTTCAAAACAAGATTTACTATCAATAAGAAGCAAAGAAAGTTAGAAACGCCAATCAATTATCAAGCCCCTCTTTCCGATGATGAATTAATTAAGAAAATATATAATTGAGCCAATTCACTATCAACTTTCCCGAAAAGGCAAGCGTACCACACTTGGAAATCAAATAAGTTCTTTGCCTGACAACTATTCCAAAATAAATTCAAATAAATATCCTGTCTTTACTGCAAAGCACATCGCCAAAAGTCTCCATTGAAACAAAATCCAAACTAGAAACTTCATAAAGTCCGAGGACGACAACTGAAAAAGCAATAGAAATAAATAATCATAATAATATTAATAATTCTACTAATAATAATAACTAAAAATAGCAAGAGGACCCATCAAACTCTTCAAACTAATTGATCAACTCACTAACCAACCTTCTCGCCCCTCTCTATGTACTTGACCGCCACTAGCTCCATGGTCTGCTTATCTCTCATTAGCCGCGCGATCCCGAAGTTTCCAGCACCAATATCCCTCACCAGCTCGTATCGATCGCTGTCATGCATTATCGGCATATCCATCCCCGGCCCAACGGTTACCGCCGCCCGATCCATGATAACTGCCTCTCCTTTCCTCTCTTCCCGCTCACATCAACTCCGCGACCCAGAAATACTTCTGCCTCCGTCACACGGACGTATAACAAAGCCTTCTTCAACGCGATGCAACAGTTCCCTTCCAAATCGATCGCTCTTTTATGCAAGTCTGACCAAGAGAGAGACGGAAATAGCCCTTGAACTCGCTTCCTATTCCAGGGATCTCTCTACCCCACCTTGCTCCTAATCGCTCTCCATGCTTTCCAGGCTCCAGATGTTTTCCGACTGAGACTTGCAGAAATGGATATAGCACTCTAGTGACCTCGTCGCTTCTACCTCTCTGTTCACCACTAGCAAACCCAGAGAGAGAGAGAGGAACGGAAGCGGAGACAGCGAAAGTATATACTATTATCTATAGAAAGTGACATATGGAAATTTACGACTCCGCCCCTACGACCAAATCCGCACGCGACTCTTGATCGATCATTCCGATTAACGCAGAGATCTGAGCGTCTCCAATCGATCGGACGGTAAGATATAAAATAAGAACATACACAGCTATATATATATATATATATATATATATATATGAGCTCAAAAAGAGAGATATTATGGAAATTTTATTGTTAAAAGATAATAAAAATAAAATGAGTTACATGTGGATGATTGATAATCAGAGCTTCATCTTTTAAGTTTGGAATCTTTGATTGATATCATTCGACCACCAACTTATTAAAAGAGGTTATTGACTTATTGGGTCGAGCTGCTACTTCAGCAAATATGTCAAAGCCACTAACTTGTTGGATGAAGTCATCTCTCTAAGAAGCTGACCTATTGTGTGAATGGCTTGGCTGGACTTACTAGATTATTGATTTTTCTATAAAAAAAAATTCTCATAAAAAAAATTACTGAAAATGAATGAAGTTGAAACATAACATAAGAAGAGAAAGATCTAGAATAAGAAAGAATAGGTGAGAATGGAGAGAGAGTATAAACAATAAGTGAAAATGGAGTTCTTTCTTATATAATCACTGTGTTCTTTCTGAAATAAGGCCCCCTTTGTAGCTTGGACTATAATTGCATTTATCTCTTGCTTAGTGTTATCAGTGTAATCTAATTTTTCCATCATAGTGATGCTTGCCCCATCGATTGTATAATAGACATAGGTTATTTGATTGAATCACTAACATCTTCGGCGTCCTTTCCCATTGATTGTTTGATTTTTTTTTCTTTTATCTTTCTTTGTAGTGTTTCATTGTTTGCATCCTTTTTTTTCTCCACATCGAGTATCCAACATAAGCGATGCATTTTCATCTCTCTCTCTCTACAAATCGTTGATGTGTGTTCTCCTCATTGCCACCTTAATTAGGTGATTTTGTAACCATAGTTCGAAATTCGACGAATTCAAAATGAATCAAGGTATGTTTTTCTTCCGATTAAAGATTGTGAAAATCATCTTGTTTAAGATCTTGAGGATTTAAGACTTATGTAAAATCAAGTTTTTTTCGTTTCGAATTCTTTTACATAAATTATGATGCGAGTTTATGCAAAGAGTTAGAGAACTCTATTAAGTCTTACATATTGGTTCTAAAAGAAAGAAAATCATTTGCTTACTTCTCAAAGTTGGATTCATTCTCAAAGTGGATAGCAATGGTTGTGTCGTTCATCTTAGTTTGTCAAAGCTTCTATAGAACTCAAGTGATATTTCTCATAAGAAAATATCAATTTTGAGATTTTTCCATGATATTCATCTCACTGTAGTAAGTACAAGCTCCATGAGGCACCTCATGAAATGTTGTGGATAAAATATTGATACTTTTATTATGTCTATTAGAACTAAATATAATTTTGTTTATAAATTATATTGACTCTCTCAATTTAATTATGAAATACAACCAAAATTTATTATTTTTAGTCAATATTTATAAATAATATTAGATAAATTTGAATATTTATGCCTTTGACACTCATAAGTAAAGTGCCTCTATATCTTGAATTCCATCTACTCTCTTGTGCTAATCCTTATATGATAGGAGTTATACATTTGTTATGTATATAATTAATTATTGTTTTCAACCCCAAGGTACATGAAAGACTAGAAGACTTGTTTGGTTTATTAATTTTAAGTAAATCATATAATGGAATTATAATCTCTTATAGATGATTTAGTAATGAAGCATATATGAACCCAACGTCTTTTGCTTCAAGTAAGTCCACAATATCACCTTCATCAATTCTTAAATTAGCGTTAGATACATTAATAGAATGTGTTTAGCTTTCTACCCTTGCTTCATATCTCATTGGTCGTCGCATATTTTATGCCTGCAATAATGCTTTTATCATGCCTATACTTGTTGGGTAAAAGATGCAAGCAATTTGGTGTTATAAAGCCCAAGGCCAGTATCGTGTGTGATGACCTCAAATTTATTTTTTTTCTAAATTCTTAAAAATTTGTTGAGAGAGTGTTGTAGCATTATGATTATTGGGCGTTGTGGCACAAATCTCTCAAGTTTTTTTGAAAATTTAAGGGAGTGTTCTTGCGTTGGATTTGAACCTTTTTTTTTAAATATCTAAATCTATTGTAATAACCTGTATTTTGGCTTTGCTAATTTTTTTTTCGAGTCATTATAACTCTAAATCGCAAATCATTTTACCCATGGTATTTTGATTGAAGTATTTTACTTACACAATTTTTTTCATAATTTTCGAGCATCAGTGAAAATCCTAAATGAATTTGTATATATAGGTACAAGTTATGATTTTGGGACCGTTAGATGTCCGTTTTACAAACCGATTTCATCAATATTTTTTTACATATTATGATTTATTTTATAAATATTTTTCTATATTTTTTTATCCCTAAAATGATTTATTTGAATTTTATATTAAAAAAACTTGTTTAAATTAACTATATAATATTAAATTCTTGTTTTAATAAAATATCTTAAAATATCTCATTCCATTAGTTTGATTTTATTCTCAATTTCCCTAATTCGGCAAACAGATAGCATTTGAGAGGTTTTGTGAGAGAAAGAGAGGAGAGAGAAAAGAGAAGTTCACATTTAAAGATCGCGATGCTATTTTTGTCTGTCGAGTCTGTTGGGATAATTGCTCATCTCGTTGTAAGGATTCATATCCTATTTATGATTTCAAATATTTTGTGTTTTTGGTATTTTTCCGCTCAAATGTGTGTTTCCGTTAACAAAAAATGTGAATAACTTTGTATTGGCAAAACTTTCACCTAATAACTTTTTGTATATTATAGAGATTGTGATTATGAGCATTTTGAGTATTTATTTGGGATTTTTCACGGGTGATTTTGAAAATACAATAATTTTTGTCTACTCCAAAATTTATTTTGACCTCTAAAAATAATAGTGTAGTATAATAAAAGTCTTAGAATGTCATTTTATACAATCCCTGATAATTTGATAACTTTCTGAAAATTTTCATTTTTGCTTAATAGGATTCTTTTATTTCTTTGTTGTATATCGTTATGACATTTTGACATCTTCTTAATTAAGCTCAATTATACAGTATTTGATGCAATGCATTAAAAATGGATGTATATATGTGTTTGAGTAATAGCTGGTCACTATTACTATTATAGTATTATGATAATAATATGTGTATGTAAAACAAATAAGTAAATAATGGTTAACCCGTTGATTGGAGACTGATTGACCAATATATGATGGTGGGCTGACAGGCTTTATTTTAAATACTATGATTTTGTGTTATCCTTTACTAATTCATATGATAAACTGATTGAAAGTTATAAGGATGTTATTATTGTGTCAACGGGCAAAGAGTGACAGCTCTATTTACCGAGTCAACATTTTACTAATATTGAAAAACGTCGTGATAGCCATAACTTCTTACTTGTTTAGTTTAACTAATGAAATACATGTTCTTGAGGCATTATTCTTATTATTGAACATATTTATTATTATTGTACGAATTTATTATTATTGTATTATTCTACTACTAATGCCACTGGATTGTTACTGATATAGATACTGATATTATTTGATACTACTGATTCACTATACTGATATTAAGAATGTGATATGTTGAGCACGTGATATAGACTATTTGGATAACATGTGTACATTCCTATATGAGTTTACTATATTGATTTGATTTCGACAGTCTTTACTGATATTTTGATTTAATATTTTTATATAATTTATGTACTGATTAGTGTTACAGCGATAATTGCATATATTTGACACTCGTGATAATTTTCAGCTTTACTAGCTTTCGTAATATAGTGTTTTACTGACTATATATTCTACTACTATTGCATGTGAATTTTATTATTTCTGCATTGATTCAATGATCATTTGAAATTACTATGATTTGATTGTTGACAAGCATATTACTATTTTACCGTGCTTTGAACTCAATTATAGGTTTTGATGACATGCTGAACTATTTAAGCTCATTATATGTGGCTAAATGATTTTAAGACAGGACAGGGGAGCAAGAGTGTGAGGTTGGTCAAGATTCTTCATGTTTTTTTTTTTTTTTTATAGTCCTAAGTAGTGTATATGATTTTTTGAAATAAATATATATGTATACATTGATGTTTTAAATTATAGAATATATTTTACTATTTATTACTGATAGATAATATCATATAGCTCTAATTGTTACTTATTAAAAGGATAAATGAATAATTCTTTCAATTTAGATTCTAGGGTGTCACATCTACTATCCTATTAAATATGCCATAAATCATCTAAAACCACCATTTCATGTTTGCATGGCCAAGAAGGAGAAAAGGGAGAAGGAGAGAGATATATTGGTATGGAGTATTTTCATCTGTCGCTCTAGTTGTGAAAAGTATTATGTTCGTGGTAGGTATCTTTAACCATATATATATTTTTTATGATTTTATATGTTGCCTATTTTCCCCCTCCTAAAATTGATTAAAAAATATAATCTATCACATTTTAATGAATTTTCATAATGTGACTTTTTATATGTGATTGATATCATCATTCTAAATATTTTGATAGGTTTGTAATGAAATTTCACCGATTGATTTGTATATATGTTATTTTGATTGAACTGAATAGAAAAATACTAAGTATAAAATGATAAGGAATATGTATATTGCTCATTGATATAAGAAATATGATATATATATATATATATATATATATACTTTGCAATAAAACTAATATGATTGAAATTGATTCGTATTCGATATAAAGAACCTGTAGAACTTGATCTAGGAAAAATACCTTAGTCAGATGTCTTAGCTTGCTTAAATATGCTTATAATATAAGCATAATTGATAAAATGCATAAGTGATATAATATAATGTGATATGAACATAATACTGATATAAAATATATTAAAAGATTAATAAATTGATACAAGACAATATGATGTAAAAAATTACATGATCTACTTGCAGTATAGTATATAATTGAAATATATAATATACATGCATTAATACTTTATATTGTTCACCATGCATAATTGCATATAACAAATGTTCATGGGCTTGATATGATAGATATATTGGTGTACATGAAGTGACACATAGATTGAAGTAAAAAAAATCATTTATTGGCATACATAGATTCATAACATAACTGTTATATTGTAACTTAGCATGAGTATGTGAATGATATGATGTACTGGTCATCTATATGGCTACTAATTATTGGATCTGAATTATATTACTTTTATTTATTTCTATTGTTCATATGAAATAATACCGCTACATGATTTTATAGTTACATATTTATATTGATTTGGATTGAATGATTATATACGTGCTGCTTCCATTATCTTTTATTGATTGTAATTGTTGGTCTTGATAACAAATTAAGTTCTTAACTCACTATGTGGTTTTTATATATTTGTTAGGAAGAGGGCTTGATCCAATAGAGTGAGGCAAATTAGAAGTCAAGTTTAGTTCTATTTTTTGTATTTTGAGTTTATTTTTTTGTAGCCAAGAACAAAGAATTGTAGATTGATGATATATAATGAATTTGTTGTTACTGTACATGAATTTTGAGGACTGAATATATAAATATTTTGATATATATAATTTATAATTATTTTTGCTGGATTTATTTGTATAAATAAAAATTAGTGCCTTTGGTAGAGTAATTAAAGGATAAAATAGATAATTCATTCAAATTTAGATCTTGAGACGTTGCATCGTGAGCCATAAAATTTCATATCTCTAACTTCATGGCTATCACACTACTCATTAAGTTCACTCCGACTCTAGATACTTGAAAAGCGAGTTCACCTAACTTCAATTTGCAAAGTGACAATATTAAGAGTGAGAATGATGGATCATAAGATAACTTTAAGAGGGAGGAAACACTTCAATCAAGCCGATACTCATGGCACATAAAAATTAAATAATTCTTGCAAAGTAAATATACATTTTTTTTTTCATGCATTAATATATGAGTAAATCTTACTTCTTTAATAAAGATAAAGAAAGCAATACAAATCTCTTTATTTCTATCATAAATCAAGAAGAAAACATGCAACCACTTAGTGTCACTGGTGAGGAGGGATGCATATAACATAGGACAAATGCATCAACAATAATTAGATTCTAATTATGTTAGCAAAGCAAGATGCCTAACATTAAGAAAGTGATAAATAGATGAGCTTATAAATATCTTACATATGAAGAAAATTAACACAAGCAATGGCGAGGCTAAGAAATTGAAAGTCAACCTCCATGAATAGTCTCAATAAACCTTTTATTTGAAAGAGTGAACAACATTAAGCATAAGATGCTTTGTACTCAGAGAAGAAAATTTTAATTCAATAATCATCAAACTTATATAACATCATATAATGCCACTATATATAGAAGTGACGGTTGATGGATGGGATATAACGTGTTATGAAGTTTAAAGTGCTTTATGAAATTTCTAAAAGTCTTGAAGCTTTTTCAAGGGAATAACACTTAAGATGTGATTTTAAGACTTATTAATGGTTAGAGCATTGATTGTGAGAGAGAGAGAAAGGAGGGCGACCATGACAAGTAGGGGAGAGAATTGGGTGGGGCTAAGTTGATATGACAATGAATGATGAGGTGGTTGTAAAATATTAATGGTGTGGTTAAAATATTTTTTTAAATGTAAACAAAGATAATAGCTCGATATGTCTTTTTTCATATTAATACTTTTTTCTTAATAAGAAATGCATAATCATAGAGCCATAATTTATTTCCTATTTTCAGAAGCACTCTAAAGCTTCGTTTGGGACAGATTTCTTACTGCTTTCTAATATATATTTTTTTAAATTAGAAATTTTTATACAAGAAATCTGTCCCAAACGAAACCTAAGTTGTCATCTTTTGCTAAGATAATACAGAAGAGTTTTTTTTTCTTATAATAAAATACTATCAAATGTGTTGAAATTTAAAGTATTTTATTAGGAGAGGATGAAGCATGACCTTCCAAGTTCCAAGTGTCATTAGTAGAGTAAGATGAAGGGATTTTTTGACCTTATTAAATATTGGATAAGCATTATTTTTTTAATCCCATTTATTTAAGTTATAGTTCCCCCACTTGATCTCCTGACTTAATTAATTCAATATGAAGTTGATCATCATATTTTATTCAATTGATTAATTAAGCTCAAATTGATTCAAATTTTTATTATGAAGAATTAGATTGAAAAAAAAGTGTACTTTGATGCTTTTTATATAATGAGGAATGACTTGTTTGTAATAAGAAATTTGGTATTATATTTAGATTTTTTTAATAAAATTTGAATGAAATAATAAAATAATTATTTTTATGGGGTTTTAAGTTATTTATAGAATTAATAGTCATATTATTTTTTAATAATACTACAAAATATAATGAATTTATCATATTTAAATCATTTTTAAAATCCAAAAAGCCAAATTATCCCTTGCTTGTAAGTTGTAACCAAATGCACGCAAATGTTATGAAAGGTATTTTCGAAATTTTAAAATAAAATAATAATACATAATTTCAAGAAATTCCACGTGGTTGGCATCCATTCAGTTTTATCTCCATCGAACGGTTTCAGCAACGGCGAATCGTATAACTGCACGCATTTCCCTTAAAAAACTATAGCCGTACTTGAATAAAGTTCACATGAAATATAACTTCTACCGAAAAGACATAATTACCCCTTAGCGTCCACGGCCCCTTTTGCTGTTATCCGAAATCGCTCTAGTCCGTTTCCTTCGTTAAAAAAAACGATCCGCTATATAAGCAGCAAAAGATTACACCGTAACGAATGATGTGGGGGAAGTTGTCGGAAATCTGGTGATGGCGTCCGAGGCGGAGCTCGTGCAGCGGCTGAGGGATTTTCTACGGACCTCCGACCTCTCGACAACCACAGCAGCGATCGTCCGGCGAAAGCTTGAGGAGGACTTCCGCGTTGATCTGACGGACAAGAAGACGTTCATTCGGGAGCAAATCGATATCTTCCTCGGGGAATTACACGAGAATGAAGAGGAGGATGGAGAAGCGGACGACGTGAAGTTGGAGGAAGAGGAAGGAGGGAGCGGCGGCGAGGAGGACGAGGACGAAGAGGTCGAGGAGGACGAGGAGGGCGAGGAGAAAGAGGGGTCGAGTAATGGCGGCAGCGGAAGTGGGAAGAGGAGGTTTGATTTTCTATCTTTTCCTTTATTGTGAGTTTGATTTCTCTTTTTTTCGTTTTATATTTTTGGAATGTTAGAACTGCATTGGCGGAATGGGCGGGTTAGGGCTTTGTTTTTTCCCGTGTTAATTTGGGAATGATGACTGTCCATCTGTCTTAGTTTTAAAAAAAATTAGAGTTTTTGTAGACAATATAGTAGACTGCACGAGCAGTCGAGCACTGACTGGTTTATTTGCTTACATTTTCAAAATAATAGTTTTAATTACGTTTTTCTTTTTAATTCGTTCGAAGCAGAGAATATTCTTGTTGTGAGGGGAAGTATGTACCTTCAAATTTTTTTATATGCGATTGGCTTAAACTGCTAGCAGAAAGCTGGATTAAACTGGGCAACTTATTAGTTCGTTTGCTTATATCCTTTTGGCAGTGACTAATCTAGAAATAGAATGGAGGTTAACTGTTCGGGGATACAGAATCTATTTGCTTCCTCTGCACCCTTCTTGATTTTCTCTGACAACTGTACTGTTTTGTTGAACTTTTTATTTTGTCTTTTTCCCGCCCTTTTTGTAACTTTTGTGGCTTTGACGAGAGCAATGCATTGACACTTGAGAAAAGCCTAGCTTGGACAAATTTTTTGGACAAGTTTCTTTATTTGCAACAATTTTGTTGAAGATAGTTGGGTTGAAAATTATCATAGCTCATTTTCTATTTTGGGGGAAAGTCAAGGGCCACGCTCATTCAATATCATTGATCCAAAAGGAGATGAGAAAAAGCGTATGATAAAACACCAAAAAAGAAAAAAAAAACCTAATCACTCAAGAGTATAGAAGTGAAAAATATACCCCCAAAAACCACAAAACCAAGGGCCGGAGTAAAATACTAAAATGTAATTGGTCATAGGTTCCATCATCAACAAAAGATGATAACTAGCACATAATATTAGGAGCCAAAATTGTAGTATTGGAAAAAATCAAAATGTACCATGTTGAACCTAGGTAAAGAAGCCTCATCCTTACCCAACTAAGAGAAGTAGGTGAATTGGAGAAAGACCGTGCATAACAAAAAATCTTAGGAAGTGGGGAATTTTATCATTCAAAATATAGATATGGGATGTTCGTAGACAACTACTTCTTGAATCTCCACATTCTACTCTTTTGATGAAAGGAAGGATGAATTTTATCATTCAAAATATCCAAAGTAGAACCACCCTCACCCTGGATGATACACCCTTTGCAAATATAGTACGCCAAGATATGAACAATAATCAGAAAAACTTCCTTGAGATATTGCTAGAGAGACTTTCAGCATGAACGAAAGCTTGAAGGAAAGAGCAACCAAAGTGAAAGAAAGCGCCACATTATATGCATTTTTTTAGCAGGGTGAAGGCAAAGGGGCAATTAAAATTTAAATGAGAGTGAAAGTCATAATTTCAATTACCAAAAGCCATGAAGTTTAGAGACTGACATACTCTTTCAACTAGAACTTCATATGTTTTCAATCCTCACATTTGATGATTCCAATTAAAGCAACTAAATTTCAAGGAATTGACTTGAAGTCTAATAAGCTTACTCCACTCAACATTGTCATGATTAATATGGAAACAAGTTATTAGCATTTAAATAGCAAAAGTGATCCTTACCATGCCGATAGTAGGTGGGCCCATTAGACACAATATCAACATGAAAAACATTTTGCAAGGAAGAGCTGTTATCCACAAGGCTGGAATAAGGCAAATTTCAGCTTATGTCAACCTTTAAATTGCAAATTCTAACATTGAAGCACATGAGATCCAAAATTTTCAGTTGAATTAGAGCCATTAAGCCATGTGTCATGGACGAAGGATAAAGGGATGTTAGTACAAATGTGAAATATAATCCATCTATGCATTTGAGTGGTAATAACCTGAATCAATGTCAAAAAAAGGAGACTTTGGTATGATTCTTTATTCAAAGGGAGCCATAAGAGTTCACACACTACACAACAAAGCATAAATTAGTATTAAAAATACTTTAGATCATCTTGAACTTACAAAGTTCATTTAGAATGTCAAGCGAAGGAAGATCCAAGCCCTTTTTTCTTAGGAAATGTTGTAGTGAACCAAGAGATGGTGCAAAGTTTATTCCCTGCATTGTTGTGATGTAGAAAATTGGACACTAGTCTAGTAGTTTTCTCCAACATACATTTAAGAATGATAACAACACTTAACTAATAGAGAAGGTAACTTCAAATAGTAGAACATATTAATTGAAGATGAGCAACAAATGGTAATAGTGTTTACTTCCAACCAGATATTGATGCGGACATGGCACCTTTCCTTTCCCAATTTTAAGATTCCCATTAAAGAAGGCAATGCACCCCAATCATAGCACCCTTCGTTCTACATCAGTTTGGTATCAGAGCATGGTTACACACCAGGGATGTGTACTCGACTAAGTCGAGCTTTTTCCCACCCCGGGAGAATGATGCGGACATCCGACCATGAAAGCTTATCATAGGAGGAGGCGAAGATCGATGGCTATGATCGCACCATTTTATGATTGCACCATTTTATTTTAAGTTATTATTTGTATTTTTATTTATTTATGTATTTTTCGTTTTTACCCTCACTTTAGGGAGTAGGTGCTTGTGACCCAGGGGGGCACTTTTCACTTTTGTTATGTATTTTGGGCTATTTATAGCCTCATCCTTTCTTGTAATGATCAATGGATGAATATTAAGAAGAAATTTTTTACACTTTGTTCTTGAGAGTTATGGGAGTTCTTAGGAGAGTGGAAGTCCCTATGTCAGGGCAACAAAATACCCACCAGCCGAAGGAAGTGTCCGGGCTTGTAGTTTGAAGTCCCTAGGTGAGGGCGTCGTAGCACCCATCAGCCGCAGGAAGCGTCCGGGCTCATGGTTTATCTTTCTTTCTTTTCTACCACCCGTCCTTCTTTCCCCTATCATCGGACAAACTCCCTCTCCTAGCCGCCAACCCAAGACCCCACTTCCCCTCCTTCCACCACCACCGGCCCCCTTCCTCCTTCCCCCTTGAAACCGCCGGTTTACTAATTACTAATCCCCTCCCTCACCCCAATCTAGAATCCCACCACCACTCTCAAGCCCAATCGGCCACCCCTTACAAACCTCCAAACTGCCAAGACTACTCCAAGCTTATCCCCATAGCCGCCGGCCACCTCATCTTCCATTGGCTCCACAAGTTCCCTCTAGCATTCAATGCCCTTCCTATTTTAGCCTTCTTAATTTGGTAATGAATTTGAATTTCAAATTCAAACAAATTTGAATTTGAATTTGTTTCCTAAATAAGATATCCTATTTTAGGAAAGTTACTTAAATTAGATCTAATTAAAATTTCAATTGGATTTGATTTAAATTAATTATTCCTAAGTTAAGATCCCAATCAAAGCAAGCTTTAATTCCCTTTTCCCTAAACCCTACCCCACCTGCTCATGCCGCCGCCCCCTCCTCCTCCCCTCTCTCTCCCACATTAAATTCCTTTCCCCTTGAGGCTTCAATCAATTCCCCACCAAATATTCCCAATCAATTCACTGAAATCAATTGGAATTAATTCCAATTTTAACATTAAATGTATTTGGACACATTCATTGAATGTGGACTACTCCTCCCCCTCCTCTCTCTTTGCTGGCCCCCTTATCCTCTCTCCTATCTCATAAACCTCCAATCAAATCCCCAATCAAGCCCTTGCATAGGCCGGCCCCTCCCTCTCTCTCCAATTAAAATATTCCACCCTCTTCTCTCTTTCTCTCCATTTTTATAATTTCAATTACTTTCCTAAAATAAGCTTGTAGTAGTTTGAGAAGTTTTAATTTAGATTTCAATCAATTTAAATTTGAAAAGAATCTTCCATAAATGAAAGAGTTAAATTAGGGAAAGTTCATTCAATCAATCCAATTTAATTTGACTTTTAAATTTTGAAAGGCCTTTAAATCCTTTCTTAATTTTAAGATTCCCATTAAAGAAGGCAATCAATGCACCCCAATCATGGCACCCTTCATTCTACATAAGATATCCAAGAATGCAATATATTAAAAATATTTAAAGTTCAAACAATCAATTGTCTTAAGCCTGGAAGAAGAAATAGCAATGCTAAAATGCTGAGCTGAGGATGGATCAACAACCTTAGACAAACAAAGATCAAATTTACTATGTTTAACAAGTAACTCGAGCAAAGCATTGAAGAGTGAAGTTAAAATTAATAATATAAGATATATCAATTTTATTGGAAGTGAGAAGGTCATTAGCATGAGACACTTCAGCATTATTGTGAGAAATAGCCTTAAATCCATTTTTAGCATCGTTAGCTTCCAGTATACAAGGGAAAATATCCATGATCACAATCAAAAGAATGGAAAATAGGGGGCATCCTTGGTGGAGATTAGAAGAGGATTGAAAGTATTACTTATGTTCCCTATTAATGACAATCGAGAAGGGAACCTCATTAGTACGACCAATATCTACTTCACAAAGATAATATGGAAGCCCAATTGAATTTGGCTTTGGTAAAGAATCTCATGATTAATATTATGAAGTGCTTTCTGAAGATTAATTTTCACACAAAAGCATTTATGACTTGTAGAAAAACTGGAACCTTGATGGAGCTCATTGGCAAGGGCAATATCTTTGCCATGGACAACGCCTGGCATGGTTAATAATAGAGGGGAAGAGGCATTCAAGTCTATTGGCCAGAAGTTTGGAATATACCCTATATATAGTATTATAGAGAAATAAAATTGAAATCATCCAGTCTCTCAGTGTGAAGATTTTTCAGGATTCAGGTAATAATAGAGTGCTCAATATGGTTAGGAAGCCTAACATTTTGAAAGAATATTGAACTGCTTCAAAAAAAAGGCCAAGTCACGTCCCACATGTATCCACAAAGAATTTTGTACCAAAACCATCTGGACTAATGCGTTTATTCTTGCCAATTGCTAAAAAGAGATGCCTTAATATCATCACTAGAGAATGAAGTCAATGGGAGATTGTAATCAGCATTGGATTGGAGTTAGTAGCTAACAAGTTGTCAATGCAATTAGAGGAAGAGTCGAAGCTGTTGTTGTGAATAAGAGAGAGATGCAACAACAACAATGTCATTCTGATCAGTCAAGCCATTAGAAGGAGAGGAAATTTACTTGGTGAAGTTATAATTTTTCTTGTTCTTAATTTTTTTTAATAGAGAAACTTGATATAATCCTTATCCTTAGATAACCAATAGTATTTAGCATGCTGTTTGATTCGTTTGTTTTGACATTTGGTGGCTTTATTGTGAGAGTTTTGAGGAATAAGGGCCTGCCAAAGCAGAGAGGAGTCCAATGGGTTGCTGTAAAGGAGATCATACAACCTAATTTGTTTAGATTTGATGGGACCAATGTGATGCGGACATCCGACGGTGGATGTTAATCAAAGGAAGAGATGAAAATTGACAGCCTATATCCCTCCATTTTATCTTAGTTTATTAATTGTATTTTTTGATTTAATTATGCATTTTATGTTTTTATCCTTACTTAAGGGTCTTGTCTTATTTAAGCCCAAGGGCAAAGTTGTCTTGTGGTTTCTTTTAAGGCATATATATATATATATAAGCCCTTGCTCTTGTATTAGACAATGATGGTTTAATAAAAAAATTTATCTGCACTCTTGTTCTTTGGGAAGAACTTTGGTGATATCCCTATGTGAGGGAAGTGTAATACCCACCAGCCGCAGGATGTGTCCGGGCTCGTTGTTGAAGTCCCTAGGTGAGGGCATCGCATCACCCGTTAGCCGCAGGATGTGTCCGGACTCATGATTTATCTTTCTTTCCATACACTTCCTTTCTCCTTCTCTAATTCCCCTTATTATTTCTTCTAGCCGCCCTAACCCACTATTTCTCCCCTATCCGATTCTCCCTTGACCGCCAGCCAAACCCTCCATACCCGCTGGCCAAGCTTCCCTTTTCCCCTCCAACCGTCGGCCACTCCACCTCCTAGCCTCCATCTCATCTCCTCCCATCCTCCTAGCCGCCAGTTACCCCCATACTTTTCCTCTTAATGATGATTTCAATCATCATTATTACCTATCAAAATTAGCCTACCTAATTTGGGGAAATGATTAAATCTATTTGAAATTCAAATACCTTCCTAAAATTAACTAGGCTAAATTAGAAAAGTTCCTAAATTTAAGTCTAATTTGATTTTAAATTAAATTTGATTTAATTAACCTTTTCCTAATTTAGAATCATGATTTAAGAAGTTTTATATTCCCTCCCAATTCCCCCCGTCTCTCCACAAATCTCATCTTGCATTCAAAGCCCTTCCTATTTTGGCCTTCTTAATCTGGTAACAAATTTGAATTCAAAATTCAAACAATTTTAAATTTGAATTTGTTTCCTAAATAATAATCTCTATCTTAGGAAAGTTACTTAAATTAGATCTAATTAAATTTCTAGTTAACTAGATTTAAATTAATTTTCCTAATTAATAAATATCTTTTAGGAAACTTCCAAAATCTCTCAAATTTGAAATTAAAATCAGATTTAATTCCCTATTCACATTTATTGCTTGGGTCCACATACATTGTATGTGGACACTTCTCCTCCCTCCCCATATGGCCGGTCCCCCTTATTCTCTTCTCTTCTTTATTTTAATTAATTCCTTCACAAAATTGGAACTCAATTTAAGGGATTAATTAACTAATCTCTTCCCTCTCTTTTCCAATTAATTTGAAACTTCAAATTCACATGACCCCTCCCCTCCTGTTCTACACATCACAATGAAAGCTGAAAATGAAATTGGAGGAGTTTCATCGATAGGCTTGGCCTTTTTCACATTAGTGACTCAGGTATAGAAAGCAAATAAAGGATCACCTAAGACTGCAATGTTCCAAGCAGTGGAGACGACTTCCAGGAAGTTAGGACATAAGCTCTAATAGTTCTTATTATGGAATATGGGTTTAAGGTTAGGAAAAGGACTCACATAAACAAAATTGAGAGAATGATCACAGGACTGAGGAGGAAGAACTTACAAGTGGGTGGAGCAGCCAATGACTATTATAAAAAATCCTATCCATTGGATAAAGAATGGGAGAAATATGGTTAATGGGTGAGCCATCTAAGAGTGAGAAAAATAGTAGGACTAGGCCAGCATTAAGAATGCAAGAGTTGATTAGATAATTTGCTAGAGATGGGACTCTTTCCACCAGCTTTCTTCTTTTAAACATTAGACAACTAAAATCACTAAAAAATGGCCACAAAACACTTATAGAGGAGCGAAATCAGTAATAAATTTTCACAAATCTCTCCTCTCATTAGCACCATTTTTAGCCTAAATGAAGGAGATGAAAACACTTGATAGAAATGGATCCCTTCCTTCGTTATTCAATAACTCGTTATATATCCATTATTTCTTGCAACGTCAGAGGTTTGCACGTAGACATTCCTGTCTCGAAGTGTAGGAATCTGGTCAAAGATCTAATATTGATATTATATGTCTTATGGAAACCAAAGTTTCTCCTTCCATCTTTTGGATCCTTTTGTTCCAAGAATTTCAGCAATGAGGGCAATTGTAACAACTTTCAGGTCTACTCTGGTGGTTGTATTTGATCAAATGGGACTCTTCTAAGGTTGCTTTCAGGGCTTTTGTGCTTTTCATCCACAATATTTTCGTGGCTAGCTGGGGTAATTTTCATCATAGCTCATTTCTTTTCTTTCTTGTTTAGGTATTGCATCCCTATGTTCTTTTTCAAAGATATTTCTATGTTTTAGACAATCCATTCCCTTTCCTAGTGCTCGAATAGGGTAATTGATCAGGCCAATTGTTTCTGTCCAAATTAACTGTATTTTAACTTATTTGTGCTTGGAAAAATAAAATTCCTGTCCCATATAACTAAAGTTCAATCTTTGTTTAGAAAGGATCTACAAAAAGTTTATGAGAGGGAAGATAAATAGCATGTTGAGCAGGCAGGCGTATATTTTAAAGTTTAAATTTTGCTTTCAGGACATGGTAGCATATGCCCAAAAATTCAGTATTCCAATTAATTTTCATGTCTCGTTTTATTTGCTTTGTGTAAAGTTTAAAAGTTTCTTTTTTATGTATGAACATCTCATGAAGGATATCATCTTGTAAGGTTTTTTGAAAAGATTGTACCGGATAATGGTTTTCCCACTGCATGTTGTCTGGTTGCAAGTTACTTTTTTGTTGTCTTTGTATTAGATGTTTTATGGGGCAAGTTGCTGACATGGAATATTGAAAAACCAAGTTATTTTAACCTTTATTGTATTTTTTTTCTTCCATGTTTGAAATATACTACAAAAACTATATGAAGCCTTTATCCCACTATGTGGGGTCGGCGAAATGAATCTTTTTTCTCCATTGTACCTTGTTAAAAGTTAAATTCTCATTTAAATCTAATAAAAAAAAGTCATTTCTAATATTTTCTAACCAAGTCTTTTTAGGTCTACATCTATCTTTCTTAACATAAGTCAAATCTATTATATATACTTTCCTAGTCGGGTCATCGGAAGGCCGACATTTTATGTGACCAAACCATCTAAGGCGACTCTCTCTAATCTTATCTTCCACTGGAGCTACTCCAACCTTTTTACATATATGCTCATTTCGTATCATATCTTTAACAGTAAATCCACTCATCCACTTGAGCATCCCATCTTTACAACACTTAACTTAATATTATGCTTCTCTTTTAATGGCCAACATTCTGCACCATAAAGCATTACAGGTCTAACCATCATCTTATAAAAATTTTCCTTAAGTTTGAGGGGACTTTTTTATCACACAACAAACCCGATGCATTCCTCCACTTCAACCATTCAACTTGAATTTTACTAATAATATCCCCATCTATTTCACCATCATTTTGAACAATAGACCCAAGATATTTAAAATGTATACTTTTATTAATGACTTGATCACCCAAAGTCACAATCACTCCATTAGAACTATTATTTACTAAAATTACACTCCATATATTCAATTTTAGATCTACTCAAACGAAAGCCTTTAGACTTTAAGGTTGACCTTCATAATTCAAGTTCACCTTCAACTCCCTCTTTAGTCTTATCAGCAAGAAAAATATCATCAGCAAAAAGCATACACCAGGGAACAACCTCTCGCAAATGTGGTGGGGGCAAGAAATATAGGGATCCTATACCCCTCGCCCACACAAAAGAGATGAGCACCCGGACACCCGCTAACACGATAAAATAGACGATAATTCTATGACGACGAGCAAACTCTTACATTTCAATTTAAAGACAGAAAAGAAATTAAAAATTATAAACGACGACGACTTGCAAACTTAAAATTAAAGACGACACCCTAAAGTTGCTGCACTTGGAAGAAAGATACAGATGGAGTGGCACTTGCGGAGAGACGAAAGAGGTTAGAAGCTGAGACGAAAGGTTGGAAAGAGCTCGCAAGATTTCCGGAGGGGATGAGAAAGAAGACGGACAAAGCTCGCAAGCTTTTCCAAGAAACCCGCAGGTTTACTTTTCCAAAAATAACATATCATTCAACTATTTTAAAACAATACATAACCCCCCATATTTATAGGTATGAAAGGGGAATACAAAAAGTCACATAACATTAATTTCCACAAGACCCTAAGCACCACAAGCACGGAAATCCCTCCCATGCTTCACGGAAAACAACCCAAACCCAGGAACCGAAGGAGCAGCCGCGGGAGACAAGGAGGCCGCACGGAACCAAGGCGCCACATCTACGGGAAACCACCCAGGCTCGGAAAACCAGCAGCCGACCGGAAATCCAAGGGGCAAAGGCACAAAAAACAAAGGAGCCACACATGGGAAACAACACTTCTTGGAATTCCAAAAGCCGGTTTGGAATTCCAAGAGACAAACATAAATAAAACATAAAAAAAGTAAAGATTACATAAATAAAAAGATAACTATGAACTAAAATGTTAGCTAATAATGAGCTAACCCTTAGTTCAATAAGTGAACTAAAGACCAGCTCATAAATGAGCTAAAATTTCAACTCAATTTGATTGAGCTTGTAGACTTGAGGGAGGCCAAAATTGATTTATTTTGGACATGAGTTGACCCCCCCTTTATCTACATCAAAATGTTTAGTGAGAACATCCATGACTAAAGCAAAAATATATTGGCTTAAGGCTGATCCTTGATTTAATCCAACTCAAATAGGAAAATACTTGGTCAAACCACCTTGTGTCTGAACACAAAGCTCATGCATACATATCCTTAATGACTTGAATAAAAGCATTATTAACCCCTTTCTTTTCTAGAACTCTCCATAACAATTCTTTTGAAACTTTCTCATATGCTTTATCTAAATCAATAAATATCATATGTAGATCCTCCTTATTCTCTCTATACTTCTCTATCAAACTTCTCAATAAATGTATAGCTTCTATTGTAGACCTACCCAACATGAATCCTTTGAGAAATGTTAGTATCACACCGCAACCTATGCTCCACAATCTCTCCTATATTTTTAAAGTATGACGCATAAACTTAATTCCTCTCTCATATTTTTCTTCCATGTTTGAAAAATACAACAACAACGTCAAGCCTTTCCATGTTTGAAATATAATCAATTAAAAAACCTGTAGATTTACTAGCTTTTAATTTTTTTAAATACTTTCAGCTGAATAAGGAATCATAATCATTGTTAACTTATCATCGCTATATAACTTTATAGTGAATAAATATGAATCCGATCTGCTTGATTTTTTTGTGCTAGCTTATCCCCACATAGTAGGGATAATACATTCTGATACTGGTGATGATAATTTTTTTACATCAACTGCTTGATGCATGAAATTAAGCTTTGGTTACATTGATTATGTTGAACTTTAAATTAGCAGAAGATAGAATCATAAATTCGAACGGTGATATTAAGTCCAGACTACACATGCTAGATATTGGTTTTATGCTTTATGTTTTTTGTTCTTTGTTGACTGCTATGTTAATCTTCACTATTTATATTTTTTTTGGCTCTCTTGAGCAGTTCAAACAAGCTCTCTGTGGAAGTTAAGAAAAGGGGTGGTGGATTTACGAAATTGTGTAGCCTTTCCCCGCTGCTTCAAGAGTTTGTTGGCGTGCCTGAGTTGGCAAGAACTGAGGTAATACCGTGCTGAAATAACATATTTATCTTACATATAAAATTCCATTCACATCAGTTGATTTTAATATATATATATATGTATAATTTTTTTCTGTCTTTAATCTTGAGCGATATTTCTTATTTTACTGTTTAAAGGTGGTCAAGAGACTATGGGGCTATATACGTGAAAACAATTTGCAAGATCCAAGCAATAAGAGAAAGATTATATGTGACGAGAGATTGCAAACCCTTTTCAAAGTTAATATGATTGACATGTTTCAAATGAATAAGGCTTTGACAAATCATATCTGGCCTTTATCTTCGGAAAGTGGTTAGGCCTCATAACTATCCTCTTTCCAATATCTGTTGCGGCACGAAGTTTGGTTTACCTCACTTTAAAATCCATAGATTCTCCATGCACCTATTTGCTTCAACTTGAGTTGCTTACCTTAATAGTGCTCATCTTATAAAGTTGCATTTCTGTGTCATTAAAAAACTATTCATCTTATAAAAATTCTTTTGCTAAGCATTCAATGTAATAAAAATGATTTTATCTTGCATGCTGCTTGTTCAGAATATTTAATTTTATAATTTTAAATTCCTGATAAAGTTCAGTCCAGGATTTGTTTGGTGATGTTTTTCTTCCTTGTTGATTAGAAATCATTATTGGAATTCACTCCTTCACAGCTTCATGACTACATAGAATGCACTTGGCCCCATCTATATGAGAGTAGGGGCAACCTAATTTTGCACATAATGGTGTTATCGGATGTAGCTTAATGTTATAAGATGTTTATATGTATTGGAAACATGGCGAGAGGTAGAAAAATATTCAAATATTAGCGTGGGTTAAAAGACTCGCTTGCCAGCATTTTATGCATTATGCACTGCCAGGACAATCTCTCTCTCATTTAGTGGCAATGTAATGTAAACTTGCAAAAAAATTGGAGGTGTCTATAGGTGATTATGTGCATTTAAGAATGTTTCAGATACAGCAAAAGAGGGTTTTTTATATGTTGAGTATAATTGCAATCTCTCTCTCTCTGTCATTTTATTATATAGTCTGCAGATTTACAACTATTGTGGTTATTAACCTAGCTGCAGAAAGGTGCAAAAGATACGAGGAACTTTAAAAGCTAGGAAAATGCTGACCATGCAATAATGATAACAGCTTGGCATCAATCATCTATTATTTCATCATTGAATGTGGCTTCGCCAACTCATAACTTTCTCAAAGTGGGACATGATTATTTTATTAATTATGATGTCGAATTTAATGCCATGCCATCATAAATGTCCACCTTATTGTAATCGACATACCCGTTCTATATAAAGGGTTGTAGGGGGGAAGATGGTTTCAACTGTTCTTAGAGCGAGAGGGAGTTCTTATAGCCTATTGGGTAGCTCAGGCATCAGTGTGAAACTTTATGGAGTTAGAGAGTTAGAGAGAGGCGATTCAATGAAACCTTATCTTCTTCTTTGTATTTTGATGAGTTCTCCTATTAATGAAGATTGTATTTTTTTTTTGCTCAAGAACTAATAATTCAAATTATCAGTCTTACTCTATTGACGCCTAGTTGATGTGTTTGTTAGATCTTATTTTTTTCTGTATCATATTGTTGGTAGCGTATCAAGTTTTAGCATTGGAAGGGTGCATGGTGTTGATGAACAACTATAAGAAGAAAAGAACCATTCTTGGCCCTAGACACTTAAGAAAAAGTTTAGGGGAAATGGAGATGCCAACATCACTAGGAGAAATTTTTAACAACCAAATTGCACTGCTTCAATAGTAGATGATTGTTATGTTACAGACGTATTTGTAATATGTTGATGATGGCTCCATAACACTAATATAATAAAGGAAGATTGATCCTAAAGGAAAATATCACTATCATGATTGTGAGAAGCTAGCAATAGTCCTACTAGGTGAGAAGATGACTCATAAGATGAGGATCTTGAGCCTTCTTTTACTGGTTGACATTAAACCCTTAAAGAAGGCTAAAATTAACTTCCCTATCTTTGTTTTTTCTATTGATGTGGAGTAGTTGTATACTAGGATGGATCAAGTAGAAACTTATTTTATGTTTTATAGGTTTTCTGTTATGCCTGGACCGGTCCCAGCTGGACCGGTCCGGTTCTACACCCGACGGACCAACGTCGGGCGGAACCAGACGGAACGCGCGGAGCGCGAGTCTTGGGGCCCAAACAGCGGCTAAAACGCATGGGGGAGGGAAAATTTTTGAATGGGAGGCTGTTTTAGGAAGTCCATTATTGTCTTTTATGATTAATTTGTATAATTAGGAGTTTTGGGGGGATTGGCTCCTCATCTTGAATTTGAATGAGAAGTTTGAGATCTCTTGGTGTTCTTGGGCTCTAGGGTTTGCTAGAGACTTGTGGAGAGTTGTTCTTCCTCTCGAATCGAAGAACGTTGTATCTTTCTTTGTTTTGCTTTCATTGCGAGTGAAATACAAGTCATTTCTTGCGTTTTCTCTCAGATTTCCCTGTTTTTCCTGCTGATTTCTGCTGTGGACAGCAGTTTGCTGTTGTATTTTCACTGGTTTGGTTAGGAATACTTGAGAACTCAAGTACTTCCTATCATTTTCATCTTAAGATAGGTTTATTTCACTTGACTCAATTTTATGAGGCGCGCATTAGCATGCATTTGTTTGGCGCAATACCCATCTTCTACATATACACCCAAATATCACTTGGGAGCTGTTCAAGAAGATGCTTCAATAGGCATTTTATCCTATGAGACTTTGATGGAGAAAGATTAAGTGACGAGTTATGCCACTAATAGAACAAATCATGCTGCTTACATGATAGAGTTCAGGAGTCTAGTTTTGATGATTGATGCATCAATGAAGACTTGACCGAGTTGACAAAGGTACATGTCTACTCTGCATCTCCAACGAACTCTTACTATTCCATGTCAAAGATATTGGCGAAGCAAGCATTTTGCCATTATGATTGAGAGAGAGCACGAACAAAGACATTATACCTTTTGACAAGAGGAAATGAGAAATGAAGTTTGGTTGGCATTTTTTTTTAGATTTAAATGAGAATTTGATTCTTAACGGGACACAATGGAAATAAAAGATTCATGTTTTCGACCCCATATAGTGGGATAAAAATTTGATGTTGTTGTAAACAGCCTCTACTATAACACCTGGAACTTAATTTTGAAACTCTTCTTGGAGAAGTTAAAAAGAAGTTCAAAATGGATGACAAAGGGAATAAGGCGATTATATTTTAGAGCTGGCTTAAGCATCATAGTTAGCAAATCAATCGAACCCGATTGTTTACTTGATGAGAATTCTACTGGGGAAAGGTCCGAGTACCAAAACTAGCCCTAACAAACACAAGTTGCTGCTCACCTTACAGATCCAATGAAGCAAGAAAAGACCAATGCCATCTTTGACTTAGTAGTCAAGCGAATTTGATCCTGACATGTATGATCAGAATAATAGGTATCGAGGCAATTCCTTAATGTCGAAGCATTCCAAAGTATTTAGAGATGTGAATAGATCTGGAAAGCAACGCTCACTTTGCCATCACTTGAGAGTGTATTGATGAAGTGTTGTGTGAATGATCCATCTAGAAATATTCCATATTATGTTAGGCAAGTCATACCTATCGGATCGAGATGCTATCTTCTATTGTAGAATTCAACAATACTCTCTACAAAGATGGTTTGAGGTAGACTATCAATAGAAGTAATGTATGTCAGCCTCTAGACATTTTGTCAGTTGGTTAGGTGAAGTGACACGTGCCAGGATTTTACTATGGTTTTTGTTTGTCAGGAGAAGCCTGACATTAATTTTAAGATATTTTCTTGAGATAAATTCAAGAAGAATTGAGAGGGAGAAGCAGGGAGGGGTGTTAGGTTTGGCACTCATGAATTTAAAGCAAGAATATAACATTGGTAGACGATTTCCTAGAGTTTTATGAGAATTGAGATGTCACGACAATCCACAAACACTAAATAGCTATTAACATATTATTCATTTGTTCATGAACACAAGCCATCTTATACCTGTTATCAATCGAGCGCCTTCTTTCGGTCATTTCTACTCTAAATAGCTATTAACATATTATTCATTTGTTATGAATTGAGATGTTATATCATGAAACTTATCTGAGTTTAATGGAGTGAGTTTACAACTCAGTAGGTAATCACCATCTCAGATATAACAGTTAGATATATAAAATAAAACATACATGTTTCTTTGTCTTTTTTTTTTTTTTTACGCAGTTAATATGTGCATCTTCTTTCATATATTATAGATTTTATAATTCATCTTTTACATAAATTACTTATTATTATGTTTCATTTATTAATTTCCATTTAACATTTATTCCATTTTCATTTACATTAGTATAGTAGCATCGTCTTTCTATTTAACGTGCACAGGTAAGTTGTTTCCCCAGCCAGTACTTTATGGGGGTGAACTTCTATAATTTGCATGTATGTACCTTTTCCTTCTTTTAATACTTTCAATTTTGTTTAAATCATCATTTCATTTATTCCATTTTTCTTCAATTTTTTATAATAATATGTAAGGACATTTTATTCATATACATATTCATTAGTAATTCAAATAGTCTCTAATTAGTTACATTACTTAACATTGAAGTATATTAAGTACTTTAGGTGTGTAGAAAATATCTCACGTTTCCATTTCTTTTATTTTTCTCAAATAATTTATTCATACAATGCACATTCAATCAACGTAATGCCATAATCATGCAATAATTGCATTAAATAAAAAGAAATTGAAATAACATTGAAAAAAGTTGGCATTGCTATAATACAATTGAAATTATCCACTTTAATACTTCGGGCTTCAACCCTTGAAATAATCTTCCTTATTACAACCTGAAGTTACACACAATCACATAAAATATTACTATCTTTAACTTCATTATTTTGGCATAAATGTTTCTTTAATGAATTCTTACCTCAAATCTCTTTGTAGATGCTTTATTGGCTTCAACACTTCGCCGACGTGCATAAGATTAATCTTATTCTCTATTGTTCCAATTTATATTAATTGACATTAAATATCATTAATCAACTTTGAAGGAATCCTCAGAGCTCAAAGTAATATTAATAATTGTCAAATCTTAACATGTATCTGTTACTCAATTTATTTAAATCTCCCTTCTTTCTCTTTGAAATGAGGCTTCCACCCACTAGATTTCTTCATGCATGAACTTTCTTCCTGTTGAAAATCAGATACTGTTGCTTTCCATCAAAATAAAAATTTGAATAGGAAAATAAAATAGGAACTCTGAAATTCACTTAAATTTCCTCTGGTTTCCGAGAATTACCAACTCTTTATTTCCAAATTTCTTCCTCTGCATTCAAAAGAGGTATTTATCCCTTTATTAGATTTAACATGGACAAAATTTCACCAAAATGCACATAAAATTTGACAACATAACTTCCTTCTCCTTCTTCCTCCCGGTTGGTCTCTATTCACTTTTTCATTCGATTTGGCTTAACTGGATAAGTGAAATGAAGATATCTCACGTGAGGAGTCGCTCTTTTTCACTCCCGTACTTGTTCCTTTGCTTAAAACCGTGAATCAAACCCTCCAGGAGCGCTCACGCATGAGTTTGGGCCGACAGGCTTCGCTTGTTCTTCGTTTGCGTTCGTGAGACTTTTCATACGAGTTATTAATTAGGGCTGGCCGGTTCAATTGAATCGACCGAATTGGCTCTTACACGAGAGGGTTGACTACATGAAGAGTTGTGGAGCATAATATCAACTTTATCTCAAACTCAACCCTACTCAACATCATAAGTTGTCAATGGCGCAAAATAGCGCGCGCCATGGCGCACGACGCGGCGCGGTGCACCTACGGCACCGTGTTCATGGCGAGGCGAACATGTTTAAAATAGTGCGCGCTATTTGCGCCACATGTGAGCCATGGCGCATGGCGCATGGCGCACGGCGCAAAATAGAGCGCCAAATTATTTTTAAATTTCATTATACTTATGAATATTTTTTACAAGAATTTACAACTTAACAAGTACGATTCTTATTGATTGCTACTTGAAGTGTTTCACTAGCAATCATGATTTAGAGGCGACCACCTCTTAAAATTTAAAAGAATGCTCGGTACTGCTAGGTATCTTTCCATAGAAACGATTTACGAACTTAAAAAATAAGCAGAACTTCAAAATTACTCTTACAAATAAAATTTGTTATGTGGGCGCTGCCCCCGGAAATCCCTGCAAGGGGGCAGCGCCCCCTTGGACCCCCGCCAGCCCGGTATATTGTTGTATTCATCATCTTTAGTTATAGTTGTTAGTATTAGGCTGTTTCTTCATGAGTGCATGCTTTGTATAAGTTTTCTTCATGAGTGCATACTTTGATTGGGAGACATTGGACTCTATAGGAGAGGAGGAAGGGGCGAGGACTTTAAATGTGAATTCTTTTCTCTTGGATAGTTTGTTTTTCATTTTTAATGATATTTCATATTCGTGCTTATTATTTTATAATTCTTATATAGTTTGCGCCATGTTCAAAATGGCGCGCGCCGCGCCGTGCGCTATGTGTCATGGCTCCAAAGGGACCTTTGCGCCATGGTGCGCCATTCGCCGTTAACAGGTATGCTCAACATTTTTATGTAAAAATTTCAGTACTGGGGAATGAAAAGATAAAGAAACAAGTGCATATGTTGCTTGACCAAGGATTTATATTGATAAAGACAAGTAGTTATTATGTGGATCAGTTTGATTACATAAAGGATCAACCTTAAGCTTATATCTTTTTTGGTTTTGGATATTCTTACTAGACATTTGTAAGAGATGTACCCTAGTGTGTGCTTTTTGCTGATGATACTAAATAAATAAATAAATAAAAGAACTCTTCTTGTTGATAAGAATAGAGATGGAGTTGAAGGAAAACTTGAATTATGGAGGTCAACCTTAGATTCTAAAAATTTTCGTTTGAGTAGATCTAAAACCGAATACATGGAGTGTAATTTTAGTAGTAATAGATCTAGTGGGGGGATTGTGACTTTGGGCGATCAATTCATTAACAAGAGTACACATTTTAGATATCTTGGATTTGTTGTTCAAGTAATGGTGAATAGATGGAGATATTATTAGTAGAGTTCAAGTTGAATGATTGAAGTGGAGGATTGAATTAGGCTTGTTGTGTGCTAGAAAAGTACCCCTTGAACTTAAGGGAAAATTTTATAAGATGTTGGTGAGACCTACAATACTTTATGGTGCAGAATGTTGGCCATTAAAATATAAACATAAAATTAAGCTAAGTGTTGCAGAGATGAGAATGCTCAGGTGGATGAGTAGCTCGACTCTTAGAAACAAAATGTAAAATGAGTGCATAGGTAAAAAATGAAAAAATTGAAGTAGCTCCAATGGTAGATAAGATCACAAAAAGTCGTCTTAGATGGTTTGATCATATAAAACATCGGCCTTCTAATGACCTGATTAGGATAGTAAATGTATTAGATCCGGCCTATATTAAGAAAGGTAGATGTAGACCTAAAAAAATTTGGTTAGAAAGTATTAGATATGACATTTTATTGTTAGATTTAAATGTTAATTTGACTCGTTATAGGACACAATGGAGAAATATGATTCATGTAACTGACCCCATTGAGTAGGATAAAGGCTTGATGTTATTGGTGTTGTATTAAATGATGTTATGAGGCCATTTATAGAGGGGTTTGTGATCTCTTATGTCAACAACTTCCTCATCTATAGTCAAATATGTTTGGAATATCTTATATATTTGCAAAAGCTGTTCAGTCTCCTAAAATATAAAAATCTCATCTTGAATTTGGAGAAAGTAGACTTCCAGAAGAAAATCTTATTATATTTGGGTAGGAGACTTCCACTAGAAAATCTTATTATGATTCATGTAGCTGATCCCATTGAGTAGGATAAAGGCTTGATGTTATTGGTGTTGTATTAAATGATGTTATGAGGCCATTTATAGAGTTTGTGATCTCTTATGTCAACAGCTTCCTCATCTATAGTCAAATATGTTTGGAATATCTTATATATTTGCAAAAGCTGTTTAGTCTCCTAAAATATAAATATCTCATCTTGAATTTGGAGAAAGGAGACTTCCAGAAGAAAATCTTATTATATTTGGGCTTTGAAGTTGGTGGCAAAGAGGTTAAGATCGACATGGAAAAGTTAAAATCAATAAGGGATTGCCCTTAGCCACATAATATGACGACGTACAAAACTTTATGTGAGCATGCCAATATGTGAGGATGTTTATCCATAATTTTTTGAGACTCCCAACACATTGACATTTGTTGAAGAAGGCTAACCAAATATTCTCCTCAGAGGACATGTTTCGTCTTTTGAAATCAGAATAAACAAAGGCGCCTATTTCGGTCTTAACAAATGCGCATAAACCATTTGAAGTCGTGGCAGATGCTTCCAAACATCCATTCCATGTGTTTTTGATGCAAGAAGGGAGAAATATTATTTGGAGTCGCCACAAGTTGCTCACAAAAAAAAAATCTATCTGATGTATGATAAAGAATTACTCGTACTTAGCCAATTTGTATCATTGGTGACTTAACAAAGAATAATTTAATTTCCTTAATAGACAGGATATCTAGAAAAAGTTTCATTTGTTCCCTTAGGACTTTCAAATATTGGCCACATAACATTTGTGATTGGATTAAATGATCGTTAGTTAGCTGAGTGGCAATTATGGTGTGAGCCATGTCAAGTAATAAGTCAGATTTAGGTTATAATCCATTCGGAGATCTCGATCTGTAGTTCTTGATTAAAGTAAAGTTTATTAAATTGTTTTTTAACATATTATAAAATTGATTGTCATATGAGAGGTGATTCATGTTGACCTTTAATTAGGCCTAGCTAATGGGACGATTTTTGTTTCTACAAGAATGTCATTTACCTTTCATTGTCTTGATGAATTCAATGACATTGAATGACGGAATTTGATAGAACTGTAGTTTTGTTCATAAGCCAATATGAAAAAAAAAAAAAATTATGCAGTTTGACTTTGGGGAAGTCAATTACAAGTATTTTTACACCAATTTCTAAGTTTGTGATTGTGCGTTCTTGCTAGCTGCAAGGATAGTTTCACCATAGTCTATGGATATGAGCGATGGAATTGATGATTAAAACCTCAAATATGAATCATCATTATATGACTTGCAATGCTTGAAAAAAATCTTAAAGAATAAAAAACTTTCAAGGACAATTTCTTTTTGATACAAAAGAAAAAAAAAAGTTTACTTTGTGATAGTTGTTGATTTTTTTAATTTTAACTAAACTAAATGTTGATGCAATATTTCTTGCAGTAAAATAAGTTTATTCCACTCAAGAAACCAACAATCTTGTTTAGTGGAACATTATAGGAAAAAAAAGTGAGTTCATATTTGAGTTATGTGCTAAAAGTTTTGAGGAAATCATTTTCATAGGTTTGGCCCATTGGCTGAGTACTCTATGTAATAATGAAAAGGGGCCTATGAACTAAACCTCCAAGTCTGCTTTGCTTTCTAGTTATTCATCTTTGCTAGTCCCTCCCATACCTGACCTGTCATTTGAAAATTATTCTGTTTTTTTTTTGAAATTATTTTAGCTATCTTTTTGGTATTGTTTTTTTAGTGGTTTATTTGTTGCTTATAGGCCCAGAGAAATCATCCAAAGAAAAGCCAAAGAAAAAAGCGAGAGAAGGTAGGCAAACATTATTGCCATTTTATATTGCTTTTACTGCATAATCTAACAACATCATGTCTTATGGTTATTAGATTTAGATGATACAGCACGTAAAGGAAAACGGCAGAAAGGAGGGGCTTCAGGTTTTCTTGCACCCGTACCACTTTCGGATGCTCTAACAAAGTTTATTGGCACCGGTGAAAATATATTGCCAAGATCTGATGTTATAAAGAGGTTATGGGATTACATAAAGCAAAATAATCTACAGGTGTTTTCACTTAATCTTTAATCATATTACGGCTCTTTGTTTTTTAGAAATGCTAGTCATAAATAATGTGTTGATTTGATGCTGACAAATCTAAGATTTTAACTGTTATTTAGGCATAAATTTTTTTTTGATCGGACTAAATGGTCAAGGTCAAATCCCCTTGATAGTGATGCAGGATGTCTTAGGGACTAGGATGTATAATGCATCAAGATAATATAATGCAATGGATGCGCATAACACAAAAAACTAAGGATGTGCAGATTAAAAATAAACAATTATACACAAAAATCATTTTCTTTAGGTGTAATATCCAAAGAAAAATTTAGACAAAATCTCAACCTCAACAAATATCAATATTCATCTCACATGTTCCTCCAATATTTGTCATACTTTGCTTTCATTTTCTTAGCCATTGCACTTAAGATTGGATTAACACTTGACCAATCACATAGGAGCAATTGAATATCACTAATCTTAAAAAAAAAGTAATTACATGCAGCATATCTTTAGCCAGTGCATTTAAGATTGGGTCAATACTTCTTAGCCAATAACTTAAGTGCAATGAATGTCATTAATCTTAAAGAAAAAAGGAATTCCATGCACAGATCTCAACCAGAAAAGCAAGTATTGGCACATAGAAAGCACAAAATTCACACACACACACCTGCACCATCACATTCCCATTCATTTGGCTTTCCTTTTTTCTGTTTTTTCCTTGCAAGTTAAAAAATATTCAATCTTCTCAGATTCTTTTTGAAACTTTAAGGTCGGTTATAGCATAAAACACTCATACATCCATTAAAAAACAACTTTTACTTTCATTCTTTTCTAGGATAATATGTTTTTGTATGTAATTATTTACTAGGAGATCTAACGATTTCTTTGACATTTCAAATTTGAATAATAGAATCATTCATTTTGCTCAACTCATCACATAACAAGAAGTTTGAAAATGTGCGCGCAACATCACACAAATTCACCATTCAACGTTGAAAGTTTGTTAAGGATGTTAAGCCCTTATGAAATGGCCCAAGGCTAATAATGAGATAGAGAGGTGAATCAATATTTAAAACAAAACTCAAACTTAAAACCAAAAACAAGATTCACCAAAATCAAAACCAACGATGCGGAAATTAAAAGTGCGAAAGTAATAAAGAAAGAACACACCGGATTTATAGTGGTTCGGTCAAACCTTGACCTACGTCCACTCCTTGGAGGCACCCTCAACATTGCACTAAAACAAGTTCTCTCTTTAGCCCCCACAGCTAGGCGAGAGAACCCTTACAAAATCACTTCCACTTTCCCGCGTGCGGCGGAGTCGCCGGGTCATTTGACCCAAAGGATCTTCTTCTTTGATGAACTTCCCTCGAGACAAGCCTTGAATCAACGGTATTAAGATGCCAGCCTGCCGGAGCAACGTGTGGAATCCCCTCCACACATCCCTTGAGTTCCCCCTCACAGGATCTTCTCCTCTCTCAGACTTAGCCAGTTTCCTCACTCGCTTTCAAGCTTTCTCTTCAGTTTCTCCTCCACAAGAATGAAAACTAATCAATGACTGCAAGACACTTAACAAGTGCCTTGACAAAGCTTAATATAAGTGAGCTCAAAACGAGTCATTAATGCCAAGTTGCGACATTAATGTCAGGACATAGGCATATCGTCCTGTACGAATCAGTACTTTAGGCCCAATCAGCGGGACATTTGAGACGATTCAGAGAAGTTTTGTTCATATCGGTCCCAGGACAGATAACGATATCGTCCTGGACGATCCATAAAATCGTGGAAGTCGTCCTGACATCGCCCTGAAAACAGCTATCCGGTGTCCAATCGATCCAGCACATCGGCCAGAGAGTTGGCTATCGTCCAGCCGCTTTGATTCGCTGAATCAAAATCATAATTGCTTTCCTAATCCAGAGAAACATGGAAAAATTGACCTGGATCGTCCTGACGATATTTTATAGTCCTGGACGATCCACCTGACGATTGTCCAAAATATGTATTTCTACATTAGATTTGACGGCAGATTCTTCTGAATTTGAGGCCTATCTCCCTGGCCGATACAAAATCGTCCCAGGAACGATGTGTTTTGCATTAATGAACGGCCGTTTATGAGGATGCCTATTAGGGTTTCCTGCTTGTGGGACAGATTGTCCGGACGATGTTACCAAAAATACGAAATCTTTAGGGAGCAACAGAAATCTTCCAACGTTACAAAACATCAAGGAGCCACACCAAATTACAATAGACTCAAGAAAGAAAAAAGTATACAAACTGACTCAGACCTAGTCTACCCAATCTTGAGCTAGTTCTAAATTGCAGTCTGATCGTGTGGACCTGAAGTGCTAGTAAATAAGGCCGTCGTAGAGAAATAATAGTGTTTGCTATCAAAATCATAAACCATGAAAACAGATCCGCAACAAACGTACTACCTTTCTAATCATTTATTCTTCTTGCTTAGTAGCCAAATGCAACATCATTAGAACCAGC
Source organism: Dendrobium catenatum (assembly GCF_001605985.2). Classification (NCBI taxonomy): domain Eukaryota; kingdom Viridiplantae; phylum Streptophyta; class Magnoliopsida; order Asparagales; family Orchidaceae; genus Dendrobium; species Dendrobium catenatum. The sequence continues at coordinate 389,735 of NW_021319063.1, forward strand.
TTTAGTGACGGTAGTGGTAAAAATCTTCTCTAAGTTCCATTCAAGCAAGCTTTTTGCAATGGTCATCCTTCGAGCTTTGTTCTACAAACTCATTATCATACTTGATTGGTGTGGAGGCTCGAGAGGCTTTGGACTTCCATTACCATCATCATGCAACACTTCTTTTGTTTGCTTTCAGCTGCCCCTGATTTTGTGGTTACTATTTCTTGTATTTGACATCTGAAGCTAAATAAAGAATATTTATCTTACACCCACTAACATACCCACTAACATCATGGAGTGTCAAAACGTAAATTGAATTTCAAAATACAAAACTGAATATCAAAACACAATGATATAAATGTGAATCCTACAGAGAATGAAGCAATGGATTTAATGCCATCATTTTGATGGAGAGAAAAATTTCAAAATAGTTTCAAAACTATTCATGTGTGACCAATTGGGTCTCAAAGTATTACGTTGCTCTAATTTATTCTCTTAGCTATACAAAATTGATAAAAAATTATCTCATGATGTAATTGTGATATAAAATTTATCTTAATTTAATCTCTTTGTTCTTCACATGTAAAAGCTTGAAAAATTCGAAAAGTTATAAAATGCTATTATGGAGTCGAAGAAGTAATATCCGATTCAAAGAATTTAACTTTTAATTATTTATATTATAGATTATATATTAGGAGGGAGAAATATTTATGTATAAGTTGGTCAAGCATAGAGATAGGGAAAAGTGCAAATTTAGTTCAAGTGAAGTTCATTAAGGATGAAAATTAAAAAGTGTTTTTATTAGAAGAGGATATTCAACAAATGTGGATGATATATTTTGTCACGACCCGGCCCGGCTAACCCATTTATAACGGGGCGGGAATATAGACGGTCATTCGGAAGAGCATAAAAACATAATACTTTCATTTAAAACTTAAAGATCAGAACATAAATATCATCCCAAAAATACATGAAAGAGCCACTAATAAAACATCAAACTGTTATGTTTCAAACTGATCAACTGTCTCACAACTACTAAAAAAAAACTTTTTAAACATCAATTACATTACACAAGCTCTCACCATTACATAAACTTCAAACTCACGAACTACAGAAACAAACTCAAAGACTCAAACTTAAAACATAAAATGGAACCTTTCATCCTGAGGTCCCTTACGACGATACGTGTACGGTCGTCGTGCAGCCATCACTTATCTCCTGAAAAATATTTCAAAAAATAGGAATAAGCCAACGCTCAGCAGGTGAAAAACATTTATCTCAAATTTATAAAATATTTTCTTTTATCTTTCTTAAACATGTCATTAAGCATGAAATAGTAAAAGAACAATATAAACATTGATGCTCGAATGTATAAAACAATTTCAATAATCATTCTTTAAACATTTTCCTTATTCCATATCATTCTTTACTTTCTTTTCCATAAACATTTCATATTTCCTTAAATACGTAACTTTCATAGTCATAAAATATAAATCACCCGTCCCGGAAGTGCCTGATTTTGTGCAGATCAGGTACACAGTCAATTGTTTGGCCATTTCCTTTACAATTGGCTCTACGAGCCACCTTTACCATTGGCTCTACAAGCCACATTTATCATTGTTAATACTTCTGGATCAACATGCACATGCACTTTAATATAATACTTTCATCAAAGGGGTTTGAAAATTTATCATTGCCTCACATGATTTTCATTAATTGATCTGTTAAAAGAAAACTTGTCTTTCTTATGTCTTAATTCATTTACTTAATTTGCATAAATTTAAATAACATAACATGTCATGTGTGAAGACAAATACTGAAAAGCTAAAAGCCATAATAAATGATTTAAAAACATAAATTGTAACATTTATTAAATGTGCAGAAATATTTGATTAAATTTTTTTTATAAATTCAATTTAAATGCAAATCACCTACCTTGCAAGCAGTGAATAAATACCACAACGTTGTACGACGCCGTCAACCACTTGCCTTCACCTTAATCCACACCTAAAAGATATTTACAATCTAACTAAGCATACATCGTGATCATAACCAATAATTAACATAATTTATTTTTATTTTCGGAATTAATAAAATGCCTAAATTTTGGAAACCCTAAATTCTTAAATTCCCTCAAATCAATATGCCAAAAAATTTCCTTAAACCTAATTTAATAATTTTCTTAATAATTTTCGGATTTCTTTAATTAAAAAATTAAAGAAAATGCAAATCTTTACGAAAACTCAAAATTTTGATTTAGAAACATTCCTAAGACCCATAAAAATCACTTTTGTAAAAGCACCTTAAGAAATTTGGTTTTGCGTAAAAAGCTCTAATTTTTCTATCTCCAAAAATTCCTCAAATATATATGTTTTTATAGTTAAAATGTCTTCCTAATTGCTCCTTATTAATATCTTAAAGAAAATTAGGAGAAAACACTTTCTAGCAAAAACCCTAAGATTTTCTTTTCAAAAAATATAGAGATCTAGAAGGTTTCGTTCTGAAATAATTGTACCTGAGTGTTCCTCTCGTCGTCCTCTTCGATTTGAACTAAATCTCTCCTTGGAAGATCGTCGCCGGAAAGCCCTCGCGGAAGCCACGCCGTCCGCCCGTCCGCCCTTTCTCTCGTTCGGTCTGCTCAGTTCACGCGTGAAATGGAGAGGGTTCGGGTTATGCTATTAAGAGAAATTGAGGTTTGCTAATTACTCATATATCCTTACTTAAGTGATTTCGGCATAATAAAAGGTTAAGGGTTGTTTTGGTATTTTTGGCTTCTAAAAAAATATCTCCAAAATTAGGCAAAATTGGATACAAGTTCTATATACCAAAACGATCAGAATTTCGCAAGGGATTTTCTAAAATTATTTTCGTTAACCTTGAAAATTTCACTTAAATTCGGCGCGGTGCTTTGAAAAGCGTGCGACGACCTATTAACGTCGTTTTCGGGTTTTACATATTTTGATAAGCTTTTCAATCAAGATTGTGTGAATGAGATTGACTTCAGTGACCTTATCATCTTAAATGAAAATAGAGATTTTTTATTTTTATCGACGTTTTAGTAAAATTAAAGTTAGAGAGGCTTTAAAGAAAATGAAGTGTGGAGAAGTATTGGACCTAATGATATTCCAATATATGTGTGGAAATACTTAGAAGATAAAGAATTTTTTGCCTTATGAAAAAATTCAATATTATTTTGAAGATTAAAAAGATGTCAGATGAGTGTAGAATGAGTCTGTTGATTCCAATTTTTAATAATAAAGGTAATGCATAAGTGTGTGCAAATTATATAGGAACTAAGTTAATGTGTCATACTTTAAAATTATGGGAGAGTTATTGAGTATAAGTTACGACGTGATTCTAATGTTTCTCAAGTTCAATTTGGATTCATGCCGGGTAGGTTTACTATGGAAGCTATACATTTACTAGAGAGATTTGATGTAGAAGTATAGAGAGGAGGATCTACATATGATATTTACTGATTTAGAGAAAGCATATGATAAGGTTCCAAGAGAAGTACTTTGGAGAGTCCCGAAAAAAAAAAGGGGTTAATAATGCTTATATTCAGGTCATTACGGATATGTGTGCAAGTGTTGTTACTTGTGTTCAAACACAAGTTGGTTTGATAAAGTATTTTTCCATTTCAATTGGATTACATCAAGGACCAGCTTTAAGATCATATCTTTTTTGCTTTAGTTATGGATGTTCTTACTAGATATTTGCAAAGGATAGCTTTTTGTTGATGATATTCTTCTTGTTGATAAGACTAGAGAGGGAGTTGAAGGTAAACTTAAATTATGGAGTTTAACCTTAGAGTTTAAAAGTTTTCATTTGAGTAGATATAAAATTGAAGACATGGAATATAATTTTAGTAGTAATATATCTAGTGGGGGGATTGTGACTTTGGGCAATCAAGTCAATAATAACAGTACACAGTTTAGGGTCTATTATTCATAGTATTGATGAAATAGATGGGGATATTATTAGTAGAATTCAAGTTAAATGGTTGAAGTGGAGGAATGCATTCGGCATGTTGTGTGATAGAAAAATACCTCTCAAACTTAAGAAAAAATTCTATAAGATGGTGGTAAGACGTGCAATGCTTTATGTTGCAGAATGTTGGCCATTAAAAGAGAAGCATAAAATTAAGTGAAGTGTTGGAGAGATGAGGATGCTTAGGTGAATGAGTGGCTTTACTCTTAGAGATAGAATACAAAACGAGTATATACGTAAAAGGTTGGAGCAGCGCTCCAATGGAAGATATAATTACAGAGAGTCACCTAGATGATTTGGTCACATTAAATGTCAGCCTTTTGATGATTTGGATAGGAGAGTATATGCATTAGATTTGACATATGTTAAAAAAAGGTTCTGTATACCTAAAAAGACTTGGTTAAAAAATATTAGAAATGAATTTTTATTAGATTTAAATGAGAATTTGACTCTTAACAATACATAATGGAGAAAAATAATTCATGTAGTTGACCCCGCATAGTGGGATAAAGGCTTGTTGTTGTTGTTGCTACTATACAAAATTGATTCAAATTTAATCCTAAAGGGACTATTTTCAATAAATTTTGTATAGTTTAGGGATTAAATTAGAGCAATATGATCCTCTATGACTAAATTGACCATATATAAATAGTCCAGGGACTATTTTGAAGTTTACCCTTCAAATGGATGAATTACTAAGATAACTGACTCAACACTTAAATAATAACTCATATGTCAGATATTAACATGCAAAAATTTGAGCATCTAGATAAAGAAGTTTCATGATAAATAATATGGAGTTCCAATACCAGTGGTATATAGCTAAAACGAAGGGGATGAAAATACCTACTTCTGAATGTGCCATTAGGTTGACTCTAAATTTCTAATTCCACAAACAATGCGAGTGAAACATACATCGACATGTAGTCAGATAATCTTAGTGAAGAGGGCATAAATGGTTCTTGACAGAACAGTTTTTACCTTATTGGAATGGTGATAACCGTGTTTTGATGTGTGCGCTTGTTGCGCATCAAAATATTGATGTCTGCTAAGATCGGGAAGGATTGTGCAGTGGCGGATCTATAGGCCCTGTTGAGTGTAAGCCATTGCCCACCCTCAAAATTGAATTTTTAATAAAAAATTTAGATTGTTTAGGTAATTTTTCCCCAACCCTTAATTTGCCCATAAAAAATAAAAACTCTTTAGAAGCTCCGGTAAGCTCACGGATCTGTCACTGTATGACGATGTTAATGGTAACTTGAAGGTCAGCTATCATGGTAAGGACCAATATGTCAACTAGATGATTATGTTCATGGTAAGGACCACGGTTCTATCCAGTGCAGAGATGACGGCGACAATTATAAGCCTGGGCTAAATGGTTCTTTTGATTTTCTTGTGCTGGATGTAGATTAAGAGTCTGTGCCCAACAATATAGTTTAAGAGAGCTTGTAACTCTTGTAGGTCATCTATAAGCTTACATTATTGACATGCATATTTGTGATAAGTTTTCATCTTTAAGCAACATTGTTGATCTTATAAAACAAATCATTAAGATAAAGAATGATTGTGTGTATTCCCTAATTTTTAGTCTTATTATTTCAGCATTAACTTTACTGGTCACTACTATTATCATGAAGATGATATTCTTTGCGATAACAATAATATCAAGCCTTTATCCCACTATGTAATGAGTATTTTTAAGCATTGATTGCATAATAGATTGAATGATGGTTAGCTCAATGATTACCTAGTATCTTATATTGAAAAGTTCAATTCCCAATGAATTTTGTAATGCAGGATTATAAGAAAAAATTTTAAATAATTTGAAAATTTTGTAAGCATTGTTCAATTCTTCGATCATAATTAAATACAAACTTTGTTTTGAATAATGTATATTATCCTTTTTTTTAAATAATGATTTTTTATATAATAAGTTTGCTCACCCTTAAAAGTGATGTTGGTTTTGAGGCTTCTGACCCTAGGGCTGCGAGAAGAGCAATCAAATTATTGACTTTTAACAGGATATAGTGAAGAAAAAAGATTCATTTAGCTGACCCCAGGTAGTGGGACAAAAGCTTGATGTTATTGTTGTTGTCGTCGTCGTCTTGTAATCGGCTAGGAGTTTTAAAAAAAATCAAAAACTGAGTTGCAAGGGAAGATTGGCAGCCAACAATGGAGAAAAACGAGAATTTGACTTTTAACAGGACACAATGGAGAAAAATGATTCATGTAGTCGACCCCATGTAATGAGACAAAGGTTTGTTGTTATTGTTGTTGTATTTCCTTAAAATAGGCAATTCCCTTGTCTGATTTATTAGCAGTAGAAACTATTGGTCATGCATCAAGTGCTTGACCATTACAACTATCCTTTTCTTGTAGCATCCATTGAATTTTATCATGTCTGTTGTGTCATGGAGTATTTGCGGCAGTAGAGAAATATAATTTTAATGTCTTAGCGTTGTATGAAGATCCGGCACACAAATAGATAAGAGAGAGAGTGTAGCATTCATAAGAGACACCAGAGTTTTTACATGGAAACCCCTGAAAAGGGGGAAAAACCACGGAGCCTGGCCCATTTTGAATGAATCCACTAATATTTGCAGTTGATTACAAACGAGGCCCTTCTTAGGGAGAAGGCCTTGGCTTGATGTTACAAATGTACATCATATAGGGTGCATTACATGGTGGGTATTACAATAATCAACATAGACATTCTTGTTTGGTCGGCAGGACTATAGTAAATAGGACAGAGGTTAGAAAGATTGTAGTAGGCAGGAGATCAGTGTCAAAAGGACCATTGTCCGTTGATGTAGGTCGGAAGGACCGTAATATGCAGGAGATTAAGGTCATAAAGACCATTGCCTGGCGATGTAGGTCAGAAGGACTGTAGTTGGCGACGAAAGTTGGAAGGACCATAGTCGGTAGGAGACAGGGGTCAAAAAGATCATAGTTGGCTAGATCAGGGTCAGAAAGAACGTAGTTGGCCAGAGATCAGGGTCAGAAAGACCTTTGTAGTAGGACGGTACTCTGGTAGAACTCTGGGCATCAGGTGGTGGCCTAGTAGAAGTCCAGGCCTCAGGTGGTGGTCCGACAGAAGTCCAGGCATCATGTGGGGGTTCGAGAGAAGTTCGGGCGTCAGGTGGTGGTCTGGCATAAGTCCGAGCATCAGGTGGTGGTCTGGGAGAAGTCCGGGCCTCAGGTGGTGGTCCAACATAAGTCCGGGCCTTAGGTGGTGGCCTGGTGAAGCACAGGGCCTCAAGTGGTGGTTCGGCGAAATAAGGACGTCAGGTGGTGGTCGAGGAGGTGCTTCTTCATTCTCTTTTCTTCTTGCTTGGGGTCCTCCTTTCAAGAGAAATGAGGGGTCTATTTATAGATTTATGGAGTGGCATGGCCCGTAAATAGGTGAGAGATCAAGGGTAAATGGGGAGTGGTGAATCCCTTGATCGTGGACCGTTCGTCAGACATTTGAAGGTCTTAATGATGTTTGAATTCGGCGATCTTGGGCTCGTTGGATTCGTCTCGTCGAGCCACTTGATTCGACTATAAGCACGTAATGTTTGGAAACCGTTTGGTAACCCAAATTGTGGTTCGAACCTTCCAACAGTGCTTCGGGTCCTTGATTTGGACTCATTTGGGCTCGGTTTGAGTCGAATTTGGTGTCGTTTGGTTCGTATTTCCGAGACGTTCAGTTCAACTGTAAGTTTGCTGAATCGGAGTTCTGATGGTCCCAATTTTAATTTTGGAAGTTTCAACTTGATTTTTCCTCTAGATTCGTGCCCCATCAAGATACTTTTTGGTGGACGTTTCAATGTCCTTTCTGTTTAATTTTATTACCGTTTTTTTTTTTAAATTTTATTACCGTTTTCAGGCTTTGTTGTCACAAATTTCTATTATCTGATAGGATCCTGCTGATAAGAGGAACATCATTTGCGATGATAAGCTTAAAGAACTGTTCCAAGTCAACTCTTTTACTGGTTTCACGGTTACAAAGTTGCTTGCAGCTCACTTCGTGAAGACAAAAGATTAAGTTACTCCACTGAAAGATCTGCCATTATTCCGAGGAGGGATTGGGCAATTTTGTTTGCTAGTGTAGCTTCAGCTTCCTCTTCTGTAGACAAGGAAGGTGCCATAGGCAGTCCACCTTAAATTGTCCCGAGAGAATGAAAATGAAAATACCTTTTTTTTTTATTTATCTTGGCCTGATAGGAGTGAAGTACTACTCTATATTGTCTTCTGTTACCATGCCCAATTTTTATTTGGAATTAATGTAGCAGACACATTTACCATATTTAAGCTCCTGTGCTTTTGCAAGTGTATTTGTTTTGCTTTATAAGCTCTTTTCTGTGCCACCCAATGCTGTGGGGAAATTCTACAAGGAAAGCCTTTTAAAATGGAAAAAATTATTAGGTCCGGACACCGGACGTAGCTCTACATTCGGACATCAATAACATATTGTCACGTGCTCTTACTATTTACTGCGCAGCCCGACGACCCGGGCCCGGTATTGCTATGTATTGGCTGATTTGTGCAGATCAGTATATTGCTAGGTATTGCTCGGTATTGGTCGGCAATAACGAGAAATACCAATATGTCAAGACCAATACCTAGCAATATTGAGCAATACATAGTAATACCCCGGTTTAGCTAGGTATTGCTCGATATTTTTAGGTATTGCTAGGTACTGGTCTTGACAAAACGGTATTTATCATTATTGCCAAGTAATATATAGCAATACCGAATAATACTAAGCAATACCCGAACATAGCAATATCAGGTTCCGTTTTGAGTCGGGTCGTCGGGCCGCGCGGTAAAGAGTAAGAGCACGTGGCGACATGTTATTGGAGTCCGGATATAGAGCTATGTCCGGACCTAATAATTTTTCTTTAAAATGGCTTGTAAGAGGTTGTTAGGGTTTTTGGATATGGAGGCCCTAATCCAAATTTTAAATAAAATCAAGGTGAATTTTAAATCTATTGAATTTTAAATCTATAAAGCAATTTTTAAGTATAAAAGTTTTTTCAATTAGAAATTTTTTTTATTAAAAAGTTGTTTTAAAAAACAGTAGAAAAGTTATATCAAACAAAGCCTTATTTGAGTTGATTCTAATATTGGAGTTAAGGATTTGTTTGGGATGTCTTTCGTCTTGCTTTTTAAAACAACTTTCTAGCTATTTCTTGAATTTGAAATTTTGTACTATTCAAGAATTTTTTATACTAGAAAATCGTTTTAAAAAGCAGCACGAAAGTTGTCCCAAATGAAGCCTAAGTAATCAGTTATGCATTGTTTTAACATTAAAGCAAATTTAATGATTAAAAATTTATGGTGATCAAATTGTATCATTGATAAAATAAATTTGAAAAAAAATATGAATCTCAAATTATTAGATTTATTTTCAAATGAGCTGGACATCAAAATTAATTAGATAACCTTATCTTTTAGTTATCTCAAGTAAATTAATAATTAAAAAATTCATAATTATAAGATTTGAATCCAAATTTTGTCCATTAATATGATGCATCTGTGGCGATCAAGCTTTGATTCCGTGGGTGAATTTTGTTTGTTCATGGTAGTAACTTGGAAGACAAGTCCTCTTTCCCGTGCATGAGAAAACAAGTTTCTTACTTAGTGTGTTGGTTAATTCTTCTTTTGAGTAAGCTTATCTATCCATTATCCATATCTAATGCAAGGTTTTGGAGATCAATTTGATGAGTAATGCTCATTATTGAAGTCAAATTACATTTTCAATTGATTTTGGTGTTTATAATTTTATGTGGTCCAATTCAAGAATAGTTTTAGGCTTTTGTTTGGGATAGTGTTGGATCACTATTTTTTTCTTGTTTTTAAGAGATTTTTATAGCCTGATAAAGTAATAGATTTTTCGTATTTGGTTAGGAGAAAAGTAAAAGCAGATCCACATAGTGGTGCATTTGAAATTTTCTATCTAGTTCATTTTAAATGTATTTGGAATTCGTTTGATTTCTACAAATTTTAAATATATTTCTTGTGTGAAGTAATGTTTATATCGATGATTGCCACCATGGCCACCACCAATTGTCGCCACTGCTTTCTAGGCAGCTACCCATCGCCTTTGATCACCACCACTCATAATTAGCTCACCAGCCACAGCCAACCACTGCCTCCCATTGACACTATAGCCAAGCATCACCTATTGCCACCACTACCATCGATAACCAACACTTGCTACTTGCCACTATCGCCAGCCATCACCCGTTGTCCTCCTGCTCACTACCAGTTTGCTACATACATCCTCTGACACATCTCCACCAATACCATCACATGCTTTTACACTAAATTAATTTTAATGCAAAAAAAAAAAAACTATATTTTTAGTATATTTAACCGAATAATTCAAAAATATTTTTAATGCACTACTTTTATTTTATCTTATATATACTTTTTTTAATGTGCATTCATTTTTCAACAAATACAAACTTTCCCTAAATTAATCAATTACAAGATAGGTTGAAGTAGACAATAAAAAAATTTATAAGAGTAAAGGAAGATAAAACCTCACGCTAGAATAGTGTGATGAGTTCATTAGAATAAATTAATCAAATTTATACTATAAATTATAATGAGACCCATACAATTTATGCTCATAAAACTAAAAATTATAAGAAGCCTTTTTTCAAGCCAATTGTTTTAAATTATATGACTTATAAAATCTCCCTTTATAGATTGCTCATTGTCTAAATTAATAGAAAAGATTGGCATAAAATCAGCCTCATTTAAAATTTAGCTTTTGGCAATTACTTTTGTTGCTTTCAAAAAGATTTAATGTAAGAAAGCTGCTTTAAAAAATAGTAAGAAAATTATCCCAAATCAAACATAAATTGCATCTTAGAGAACAATTCAATAGAGTTGCAACCCATGAGCTCATTCATCAATCTCATATTTAGAGATTGGTGTTGGCGTTTTAGCGATTTAGAATTAGCCACGCATATATCATATGAAAAATAAGTAAAAATACAATATTTGTGTAGCATGATTAGAAATTCAAATTTGTTAAAGTTGTTTGCCTAGCCTTGAAAGTGTCGTCATCTTAGTTTCTATTGATACTTAGTGTAACAGCCCAAAGTCTTAACTATCGAGATATTATCCGCTTTGAATTACGAGCTTCACTGTTTTGTCCGATTAGTATGACTTCTCAGTAGATACTAATCCAAGAATTACTCTAGGATGAGCATGCTTAATTACGGAGTTACTTAATAAAATTTCAACCATTACACCAAAAGGAGTCTCAATGTTTAAGAGTTTTAGTTTCTTTTACTCAAGGAGTTTCACACTTAGATAGCTGAGTAGTCATCAATAGCTTGATTTAAAAAGTTATCCCTCATTTCGTAGTTATCAGGGCCAAATTTATAGATAACAGTTATTGGAGTCAACTAATGAGCTCGACTCTCTCATTAGGATGAATAATTGGATCATGGTCACCTATTTGAGATGAGATCACTTGTAGGCCAATGAACATTAGACCATGTAGATGAAACAAATTTATAACATGAAGAAATTTGATTTATCTTGAACCAAAATTTCTAAATATTTGAATGTACATGTGGCAAGTTCAGCCCATGACAGGTACACACATCTTCTATCCCAAAAAAACTGCAATACATAATGCCAAAATAATAAATCATTTAAAGAATTAATATAAATCATATGAAATAATTTAAAATTAAGAAATAAAGAACATTTTCTCTCAAATTATATTAGGATATTCTGATTCTTTTTTAATCATGATGAGCTCCAAAATACTTCAATTTATATCGAGATTGATGTTATATATATACGAGCTTCGAACCTAAGACATCTTGGTTGATAGTCAAAACTTCCATCTAATAGATCAGAATGACCCGTCGAATGCTATATATGATATCTTAAATTAAACTAATCTCAATGCAAATTCAAAGATACATCAAAAAGTTCCAAACACTTTTTTTGTTTATATGGCAAGTGAGGAGAAAAGCGAGAAACAACAAAGGTTAAGTAGTTGTTAAAGTAGAGATAAAGACTTCTTTGGCAGGTTTGCATCCTTTCTTTTCTTGGTAGCATAAAGAGCCATTTTCTTGTGATAATTGTCCATTTAAAATGAAGAACTATTTTGATAATTTTCTTAATTAAAAAATCATTTGTTATTTTTCTCTTGCTTAGATTGTCATTGACATTATCTTGGTAGATTCGACTTCACTCAAGATTAGTGCGATTTTATTTGATACGATTTGAACCTGAGTTAAGTTTTGTTATAGATTAGCTTGATTGAAAGTAGTTAATCGAACTTGTATAAAATTTATGCTTTGATACTCAAACTTTCTCAAGAAAAGAAAACATAGGCATAATCGGGGCAAGAAAAAAGGGGTTTTTATATTAACTACTTTCATAAATGTACCAAAAGTTAAAGGAATAGATATTAATATGCTCTAATTTATTAAACAACTCTTAAATAGAGGGAAACCAACCCAAACAAGAGCATTGATATAATCCTTTTATATGTTGAAGAAAATAGACCATATAAGGAGCTTTATAGTAAATAATATGTGATAAATATACAATAATTATACCTCAAAAAAACTAAGACATATAAGGGCTTGTGTGTGGATTCAAATAACCAATATAAATCAGATATGAAAGCTTAAGAGCTCATATTTTTCTTTTGAAGCTTCTCAATTAGGCTATGACCAGTGAAAAGTTACTTATCAAAACACTCAATTAGGTACCATGGAGATAAAATAGATGATTGATATCAAAATTTAGTCATTAAAAGATCTTTAACGATTCTAGAATTAAGCTAAGGACGATAAAAATAGGATTAAAAGATTTTTAAGCAATAGGTTACAACACATTATCATCATAGTGGATAATCCACCAAACAATCATAACAACATACAACTAAGACTTGTGCATTAACTACATCAATAACTTGACATAATTACAAATATAGGTCAAGATCACCAAACAAAAGATAACATTCATATAATAATAGAATGATGTCAACCATATGGGCAATAAAAGATATAACTAATAAAAAGGAGCAATCAAGTCAATTCTTTGGCGGCATGACACCAATCACAAAATCAATGATGAATGGCTTACATGATAGAAAATGGCGACAATGACCCAAAATGATAAAAAATCAAATAAACATAGATGCAAGGGTAGGCAACACAACCATCTAGAGGATCAATAACATAAGAAATAAGGAGGGAGGAAATGAGGGCAAGAGGCTCATGCTCTTAAGGTATGCCTCTTATTAGTGCCAAAGATATATGTAATTTTAAATTTGATGTTGAGATCGACTCCATTCAAGTTTAAATCATTGTTGAAATTGACTCATTAGTCGACCATTGCCTTTGACCTAAGCTAAAGATCTATTTAATTTTTGGGCAAACATTCTTTGAGCCCATATGATCACCTCCATACTCATGCCACATATTTGACACTGCTTAAAGGAACAAGATATCCTACGCATCCTTTCAATCATTCCTGTTGTAAGTGCCTCTCAAACAAGATGTCCTACACAACCAATCAACCAGATCTAAAAAAATTCAGATTCGGATTGACCGGTTTAATAAACATATTTAGTTCGAGTTGATAACCGAATATGCTTTGATCCAAAAATGATCGATTTTGATATTTAGCCATATATGCCCATACTATGTAGATAAACTTTGCTAAAAAGCTTTACCATTTAAAATGGTCCACCAGAGAAAGCAACTTTCAAGAGAATTAGAGCCGTCCAAATTTCACTTCACTCAGAGAGTTTTGAATGATGCCATTATTGAGAAAATTCTATAAAGAAATTTCTCATTGAAGTAATCATTAGATAAGCAAAGCATCCACTTTAAAGAGACATGAAATAAGTTAACATACAAGTTGGTTATTTTATGGTTTACACATTTAAAGGCCATATTCAGATTTTATTGATAGCTAAATTTATTAATATATGATAAAAATTAATTTAAAAAATACAATGATAATATCACAAAAATTATAGCTCATATGATGTATAACAAAAAGTCATAGACAATTCAGGGCAAAATAAAATGGGGCTGAGCAGTCAAGTCGAGAAGATAAATACCCATCAGGATATCTTATAGATTTGTTTTAGAGCACTAAGCTATAAGAGAGATTAAGTGTCTGTTTGGAACGGTTGCAACATTTTATAAATATGATTATACATATGTTATGAAGAAAGTAATATTTTAAAGCTGGTGAAAAAAACAACTTACTAGCACAAAAATTATCTAAAAGTAGCAAAAAGTTAAGGACAAACAGAAATTATGGTTGTGATAAGCAAAATAAAACAATAAGAAAGCTGTCCCAAATGAAGCCTAAGAATCCATTACAGCTACCTATTTAGTACGGCTGTAACTTTTCGTAAGTGTTGTTATAAAGCTGCTATGGAGAACAACTTTTTTAAAAACTGTTATAAAAATAGCTTCCTAATGAATAAAATAATAAGAAAACCGCCTCAAATGAACTTATACCTGATATATATATACACACCTTTTGTTCTGATTGGAGAGTTATTTTAATTAAAAATTTTCAGGTGAAGTCGCCCTCATTGCCGTACCAATTATTCTCCATCATCTTCCTAAGCAACCGCCCTGGAAATTTCTGTAATTTTCTTCAATTGGTTCTCTATGCTCTAAAGAATCATTTGAGGAATCTGCCAATTTTTATTTATATTAATTTCTACCATGAAAATTCAGCCATTCTCTCTCTCTCCTTCCTTCATTTCAACGCATTGTGATGCCCAAATGACACAGATGGATGTGACTTCTAATATTTTTCTTCTGCCTTATCCTAACACCAAGCAAGCAAGAGCCAAATTTCTCTCATTATTTAGAGATATTATTAGCCAATAATAATGTACATACAAATAATTAATGGATATATATCTTTTTTTTCTTCAATTTTTTATTTAATCAAAGGTTCGTTTAGAACAATCGTAGCATTTTATAAAAGCTATTAAAAAACTAGTGCGGAGAAAGCAATTTTTTTTTTGAAATCTATTATAAAAAGATTTGAAATACTTTTCTAATATTAAGGCTTTGTTTAGATCGGCTTTCTTTATGAAAAGAAAGCCGTTTCAGACGAAGCGTAAGATTGTGATATGAAAAACAAAACAATAAGATAATTATCCTAAACAAAAGTCTAAGATACTGAAAAGTATAGGAAGTTAAACCCATGTGATGTGAGACCTTTGAAGAATGCAACATTTTGGAATTAGATGAGAAAACTTTAAGGCTCTTACATTATTCCAAATGAAAAAATGATCATTATTTTTATTTAATCATAAAATTATATTTATTTATTTATATATATTTCATATTATTCTATATGAAAATGATAAATAAATATATAATTTTTAAATAAAAAAAAAATTTATTAGGTGCATGGCAAATGAAAGAGACAAGTCTTGTAGAAAAAAGGCAGAGAAGTGAAGGAGAGGACTCTTTCTCTTTTTATTTATTGTTGCCTCAAAGGAATCCCACCCATGTCTTCTTTCGCTTCATAGATTCTGTAAAATGTGTGCAATATTTTCTTCCGAATGAGATCTTGTGAATCCTGCTGGCTTTGACCTCCAGCTCAATCCTGACCGTCCATCTGTCTTCAATGTTATCATGTTCTGTGGATCAATAGAAACCTTTTTATGCTGCATCGATTCTTTGTCGGCCATTTATTTCGTACTATCTCTCTCTCTCTCTCTCCCAAACCTGCATTTATAGGTTCTTTCCCATTGGTGCGTACAGTGTAAGGATGAGAACACCTTACATCCCTTTAGAATATTTGGAGGGTGTTGGGTTGCCCATCTTTTATTTTTTATTTAGATATAAATTTTAGGTGCAAGTTGTAAATAGATAATTTATATTAAAAAAAAGGTTTACCTAATAATCTTCTATTTATTAAAATAAATGATATTAAGATATATTTATGTAAATTATATTAAAATCAGCTTAAAATTATTTTGTTTGAAAAAGCATTTTAAAACACTTTTTTAGTATAAACTAAAATTTTTTGCACTAATTTTATTTTTTTTATATAAAGTAACAAGAAAACCTTCGTAAAGGAAGCTTAAAAGTAATTAATTGAAGAAGATTCCTATAAGTTAATTTGAATGAGAAATACATAAATATCTATGGTGGGGTTAATAATTAGGGTTAGGGACGTGGAGAAGATTGTTGATGAAGATTCTGCAAACCACAATGGAAGTCAAAGTAATCCTCGTGCAGATAAGGTTGACACCATTATTTGTTCTTAAAGCTGAAGATAACTTCAGCACTGCTCCAAAAGCCAAACAGTTCCCTTAAAGTCAAAGCTATAAAGTTCAATATATTCGCAGTAATTTCATGCCATTCACACAATAATCCTTTTGGTTACATATCTAATATTTTAAATTTATATTTAAACTGTCTTTTGTGGCAAAAAAAAAAAACAAAAAAACCCTCTCGATCTAATTTATTTGCGTACGGGATTGTTTGATTTATTAATATATATTGTATAATATCATGTTGTTATAAGATATTAGTTTTTTGATTTACTGATATTTTTAAATAATAATTAAGTTCTATTTTAATGACTTATATATATTGATAAAATCTAATGAAATCTATATGACAAGCTGTATAATAAATAAAGAAAAACGATGGCTAAAAAATATCATGGTCATGACTGATTTGTTTAGATTATATTATATTATTTTAATGAGGTGGTGTTGAGCCAAAATTAATATGTTGAAGATAACATTAATGTTATCTAATAATGTTCTTTTTTAAATGATAATGTTAACTTTTAAAGAAAGTAATTCTTAAAGTTGTTGGATATAAATTTGTCTATAGGCGACGCCTTGACATTGTTGATAAGTCTAGTTAGACAGATAGGACAAAAAAAAAAAAGCAGGAGAATGAGCGCGTAACTAAGGAGAAGAGCTATGAAACCCATAATTTTTTGTGAATGATGAAAATAACATAAAGATCCCAAAAATATATTTCAATACTTATTTATAGAGAAACGCTATAGAAGAAGCCACGTCTAGAATTTGATTTAATTGTTATAGACATGGAGATAGGATTTTGTTACTATATGTGGAAAAATTATTTTTGATGAGACTCTGGCTGCATCCAATGGGTTTCTGTGGCATGTGTTATTGATGAGTTCGTGCAAAATGATCAGTGATGGTGGTGGGTAGACTTTTTTTTATATATAATGATAAGCAAAGGCTATGAGTCTTTTGTTTAATATTTAGAAATGTGTTTTAGTATTTATGGAATGACGTGGAGTTTAGAGAGGTATAATAGTAAAAATGCCAGGACTAGTCTAGTTTGGGTTGGTCTGGGCTAATTTAAATGATCACTTTAGGGAGTAACTTTTATATGTGATAAATGGATATAAATGATTGTGGAATGTTAGCGTATGACGTAAACGTGTGATCTAGAGTTAATGGTGGGGATTGGTTGTAATGACCCAAGATCAAATTTTGGAAGAAAATTGCCTATTTTAATCTATTATTTAATCGACCAAAATTTCTATGAATTTATCAATATAAATCAATCGTGTAGAGCTAAATAAAAAACATATACATCAAAATATAAAACTATACACATTCCTTAAAATTCATGTATAGAAGCCAATGGATCAATCCATATATTCACCAGCCTACTTTTTAGCTCTTGACGAAAAAAAAAAAAAAAAACATAAACAAAATAAAATATGAATCCATGATCTGTTATCATTTATTTGGATCTTGACCTCTTCCTGAAAATATGTAAAATGACAGAGTGAACTAATAACTCAATAAGTTAGCAGAACCTACAACTAAAATGTCTAATACCTACAAGTTACCTATATAATATACCTGCATATTAGCGTGTGAAAAAATATTTTTTTTTTGTCTAATTATTGGCAGCTTTTCATCTATTGAATTCTTCATATAAGAAAACATTCGTGCGGGTGTAGCCAATTAATCACCAAATTTTATTAAATGCTATTTCAATCATATTTTATTAACTCTTAGAAGCCATTTAAATCAATCAATATCCAAATGCCAACCTAATTAATATTGGAAGAAAATGAAAAAATATATTTATAATTATTGATCATACATAATGATTATTATAGATTACAGATATGTTTATTTATATAATATTATTATTTAGATAAGATGAGTTTCTCAATCACAAATATTTTTATATGAAAAAAAAAATCTAATATTTACATACAAAGATATGGAGACATCATGTATAATTAAATACTTTAATAATCTAATTAATCACAATTATAATTCTAAACTTTGCAACAAAATCTCAAAATATTTAGGGACCCGAATTTTTTGGTCTAGGGTCAACCCAAATTCGATACGGGTCGAGCTTGGGTCCTGATTTTTGACTCGTTTTGAATTTCAGGTCGGGTTTGGGTTGACCCGAAAACCTGAGAATGACTAAATTTTGACTCGAAATCCTATAGTTCTGGCTTATTTACGGAATTTGGTCGAAGAAGCTCACGAAGCGGAGAAAGGTATCTTCACAGCGAGCGAACTCCCATTGTTGCTTCCAATCAAAATGTTGTAACTTCCGATCCGATTTGAAGGGAACGTCGTCCAAGGAGCGAAGTCGAACATCAACGAAGGAGCTGGCGACTCCTGCAATCTCTACAAACTACATCAACGACGTAAAAGAGAAGATAAAAAAAGCAAACCCTAGAAGCCTCTAAGCACATAAGACGGAGAAAGTTACCTTCACAGTGAGCGAACTCTCATCATCACTTCCGATCAAAATGTTGTAACCTCCGATCGACTGGAAAGGAACAAAATCCAAGGAGCAAAATCGAATAGAAACGAAGGAGTCGGCGACTCACAAACCCAGTTGGCACTTGACGGGTCAGGTTTGGGTCCAAAAAATTGACCCATTTTTAAAAACAGGCCGGGTTCAAGTCGTTTTGAATAGTGCCGTGTCAATTTCGGGTTAGACCTGAACCAGACCCGTGACCCGAATTTGAAATCCCATTTGTTTTCGCCCATAAATATTTAAATTTTATTTAATATTCTTCCCACAATTACTAAGGTGCTAGGTAGGAAGATTGGTCCCACATGACATGGCTTAAGAAACTACGAAAAGTTATTCCACTCTAAAGTAGTAAAGTGATGTGATTATGATTTTAATTATTCTTTCAGCAACAACTTAAAGAAAAGAATGAGAGCTCTTATTCAAAAGAAAGTAAAGCTTTGGATTCTTTTGATAAGAGAAGAGGACGCACACAATAAAGGGATTCAAATAGTTTTCACGATTCTTTGAGAGTGGTCCTCAGTTGTGCACTTATTTTTTTTCCTCCCTCTTGATTCCAGCCTTTCATGGCCTGGGAAATTATTTATTTATTTAGTTATTTAAGGGTTATTTGCTTATGCAACCCTGTGACTTTCAGTTTTGCAAGAAAATTGCTTTTTGGTAGTTTCAGATGAAATTCGATCAATATCATTGTGCTCCAAAATTTTTTTAAAAAAAAATATGCAAAAGAACCTCAATTTTAATCTTTGATTTAGCCATCTAAGAATATGATTGGGATGAGTGTGACATTTTATAAAGTTATTGTAAAATTATTGTGGGGAAAGTAACTTAACTATTTGATTGAGGAAAAAAGGTTTTTATTAGAGAAACTTTTGAAAAGTAGTAAGAGAACAACCATAAAATAAAAATGAAATGAAATTATAGTTATTGTCTGAAAACAAAACTGTGAGAAAAATGTCTCAAATTATAAATCTAAGTTTCGTCATGCATGTTATTATTCTTTGAATCAAGTCTAGAGTAAGGGTGTCAATAATTAGAGAAATTATTCTGTGCGTATACTGGACGGTTCGGAGGCCAACCTGGCCCAACCAGAATGAGCCACTTCATACAACACCCAGTTGTACCGAGCAACGGTACCGAGCAAAACAATGACATGACGTATTCTGATTGGCCTCCGGACGGCATTTGGCGTTCACACAAATAATTAATCCAATAATTGACCAGATCCACCAATGCGAGAAGACAAATCTGGGTTCAAATTAATCTATTTAATAAATGGGTTGAATTAGCGCTAGGGTTGACCGGCAAACCCAAGTTTAACTTGAAAATGATTTGATTAACATATTTTTTCCTTAATTTTTAATAGGGATAAAATTTTATTATTTTTTTTGTCAAATATCATCACATTTTATAGTTAATATGTTATAAAAAAATTAATAAAAATGGATTAATGGTTCGAGTTTGGGTCATTCAAATTGCTAGTGGGTTGATTTTGGGTTGGTGTCTTTGTCTTGTTTATTAAACTGGTTGGATTTCGGTTGATTGGATTCTATTCGAACCCGAACTAGACTCGTCGGCCCACTTTGACACCCCTAGTCTATAATTGGTATTAAGGCATGAGGTTTGAAATTTTAATATTCCTATTATTTTATTATTGGCTCTTATTAGACATCAAATGTTTAAGGAGTTCAAATTACTCACTATTATTAAAGAGGGAGCAAATTCTAATTATTTTTTTATGTGAGATTTGTCCTCATAATTTTAAAATAATGTAATTAAGATGAAATGAATTTAAAAAACATCTTCTTATTATTAAATAGATGATATTTCAATGTATTTAAAATAAAATAACTCATAATTCAACACACGCCGTGCTACTTGCAAATAAAAATAAAGTCAATAGACTTCAACAACTACCACAACCAATAATCAATAATCAAATAATTATTTATTCAAAAGAATCTAATCCCTAACCCTAACACTAACCCCATTTTCTATTTATGATTATTTCTTAATTAACTACACACTTCAACCCTATAACCCTAAAAAAATTGAATTAAACCATCAAACTTTGATTCTTCTTCTCTAATATTTATAATAAATAGAATCCAAAATACAAATCAAAATTAGTGACTTCATTTCTTCTTTCGGAATCCACCCTATAAGAAAAAATAAAAAAAGACCAAATTATTTGATTCACTTGCCACTGTTTTGTAGGAGAGATTATTCTGCTCATAATCCGAACGAGTCAGGAGGTCAATTCAGATGCGCCACATCATCTAATGCACTATGCATTGAGTGACGTGACACATCCGGAATGACCTCTGGACGCGTACGAACACCGCACGTAATAAATTTTTTGTTTTATAGGGTACCCTACTCTTCCTCCAACTAATCTCAACTGAAAGCCCTTATCTTATATCCCTACATCTAATTGAAATCAACCTCTCCTTTTAAAAATATTCAAATTCTATGCATGTGGAGATATGCAGAAGAGAATCATGCCTTATCTTCATAGGCTTGTCATTACTTATCTAATCTGCATTACATTAATATTCCAAATCAGTCCATAAGGGCAAGTCTTGATCATCAATCCTTCAGGATAATTTAGAATAATTAATGGTGGATTAATTAACTTAAAAGCTCTCTTAATCACCACCATTCATTATTGAAGTTGACATAATCCCTTTGGATTATTAAGCTGCTCATATATTATAATAATATTGGCACGTTGTCATGACACTGCATAAATCTTCAATAGATTTGCTATTTATGTCAGCACATATATATTTATTAATATAATTTTTATAAAGAAAAAAATTGATGAGAATATTTTGATTAAATTTGTTATTAAAAATTAAAATGATTAATTTCAAAAATATTTAATTTATATTTTTATTAGAATATGAGAAATGGTACTCATTAAAAAAGACAGAACAAACAAAATTTGTCTCATATTCATCCTAACTACCCCAATATTCAGAATATTATTTTTTTGATAAAAAAAAATATTTACCATAGGAGAAAGTCTATTTTACCCTTGAAAACTGCCCCATTTTATATAAAATAAAATTATATAAAAATGGATTTATTTCAATTATTGAAATATATTTTTGATGGCACGTGTGACAGATATGCTTGTTCATTAATTTTTTTTTAATTAGATATATAGTTAGTGTATTTGCACGCATAGGGCGTATGTTGGGCAAATGCACATATTTGCCACATCACGATTAATTATTAAAATCTTACATTTGTAAATCATATTATAATTTAAGATATTTTTTAAAACTTGTATTTTTTAAATATGTTAAATATTTAGATGTTATGTCTCATATTTGAACTTTTATTACGTCCGGTGAACATACGTAGAGCTACGTTCGGCCGGCACTAAGATCGCAGGCACAAAACGAGAAATACCCAGCAAATACCGATCAATACCAATAATAATGAAAAATACCATTATGTGAAGACAAAATACCGATTAATACCGAGCAATACTGAGCAATAACGAGTTTTTGGGATTACTCAGTATTGATCTTCACAGAGCGGTATTCCTCGTTATTACCAAACAATACCTAGCAATACCGACCAAATACCGAGCAAAACCCGAGTAACAATCCTCTGACCGAACGTAGGACGTAATAAAAGTTCCTCATATTTGGGGCAAAGAATATGTAGACATAACACATTTGATAAGTACTGATACGTCATGCAAAAATTATCTTGATCGGGCACGAATTAAGAAGTAACTGACCAAATACCGAGCAAAACCCGAGTAACAATCCTCTGACCGAACGTAGGACGTAATAAAAGTTCCTCATATTTGGGGCAAAGAATATGTAGACATAACACATTCGATAAGTACAAATCTTAAAATAATTGTTAAGATAAAAAAAAATAAAAACTCTTAGAACACGGGACAACCCATATTCTATTTTTAACAAATTATAGTTGATAAGAGCTTCTTGAAGAGACAAATTAAAAGATGTGAAAAATGTCCTGATTTATGCCTAATTGGACCTAAATCAATCACTTGAAAAATAGCTAAAGACTTCAAAATTGAGGGACAAAATGACCTTAGAATCTTACATATTTATAGGAAAATAAACACATCAATGAGACAAACTCAAGGATGCCAAGAAATGCCTAGTTTGAATCCAAATGAACATAAGCCCGATGAAATTTTAAATGTAAGGATTTCAACGAAATTTATATTTTATATAAAATGGGAAGTTAAATTATTCAAATAAAATAAAAAAGTATCCCATTAGAATTATTGCATCTTGGAAAATTTGCAGCAGTAGAGATATATAAAATTTTGCATCTTAGTTTGTACGAAGATCCAACACACAAACAGATAAAAATAAAGGGGTGCAGAGATCATAAGAGACACTAGAACTTTTATGTGAAAATTTCTGAAAAAAGGGCAAAACTACATGACATTGCCCTGTTTGAATGAATCCACAAGTGTTTGTAATTGATTACAAATGAGGCCTTGACTCGATGTAGAAAATATACATCATATAAAGTGTGTTATATGATGGGAGTTGCAAGAATCGGTGTTGGCCTGTTCGTTTGGTCGGTAGGACCATAGACGGCGGTCGATGTTGATTGGAGAGACTATAATCGGTGGTCGGTGGGCGACGGAGATTGGAAGGGTCGGTGTCGGCGAGCAACAATGATTGGAATGAATGCAGTAGGTGAGTGACGGAGGTTGAAGCGACAGTAAGCGACAACGGTGGACGCATGCGACAATATTTGGGAGGAGATCTGACATTGATGGCATACAGGAAGAGTTCCGAAGATAGTTGGAGAATAGATGGAAGTACGGAGACGGCTGATGGTCGGGAAGAAATCTGGCAGCAACCATCGAACGAGCGGAAATAAAAAAAAAGAGGAATTTTTCTCCGTGAAATGTTTCATTAGACTATAAGCTTGCTAAAATCGGAGCTCGAACAATCCCAAATTTAATTTTGAAATTTTCTAATACATATTTGCATCGAGATTCATGCTCGATCAAGATAATTTTTGATGACGTATCAAGAATTTTCATCAACATGCTAGTTACCCTTAATTAATGTAGTTGATCATGCCGGTCGTGGCTAAGCCTTCACCCTCACACATTGTATCTCCTCTAACCTCTCATTATCTTGCATGAGAGCTTTTAGATGAGGGCATCTATTTGGTCCAGACAATGTGAGAAGACATCAATGAGTCCAACAACAGCGAGATCCAGCAGAGCTTGTAGGCAATGACATCGATAGATCTAGGTAGTGCATCAAGCGAGATCGCAAATATTGATTTCGACGTGTCAGGTGATGGGTCCAGTGATATTCACCAACAAAGTTAAAAAAGTGCTAGAAGATGTAAATTTAATAAAGATTGCTATGCATAAGATCATGTATGAGAATTTATAGGGTAAATTTTATAGATATTCAATTAGATTAATAAAGGTTTATGCATCCAAATGTGAACAATTAAAGTTATATGATAAAAATCTTATTCTTTAATTAGAACAACTCACGCTCAACTTCGTCCGCTAATTAGAATATCAAGAAATGTGTTATGAGGAGAACTTTAGGGTTTTCCATTTTCGCCCGCATTCCGCTGTCATATGGGTAATCTCTTCGTAGTCTCACTCGATTATCTTTCTTTTTCTCTTTCTCGTTCTTTGGTAGGGTGGATATGGCCGTTAATCGGCTCATTGATCCCGGATTTCTGGACGGAAAGGCAAAATCTCGTTCTTTCCGGGAAGTTCTGTCAGGGTACGTCTTCTTCCCCGCCTGAATTTTCTGCCTCAAAATCAGCTCTTGTAATGGTCTACTTTCTCTCTGGATTTCTGATGACGAGATTTTGGCTTTGGCTGCTCCGTTTGAGTTTGCGTTGATTGGAAAATTTTCTAATCGTCGTTTGGCGCTAGACTCTATTCGCAAATTTTTTTTCCAACTTAAGTTAAACGACAATTTTTCTGTCATGATGCTTAACTCGAAGAATGTTTTGATTAAGCTCGTGAACGACGTAGACTACTGTTGTGTTTTTTCGCACCGTTCTTACTTCATTAACGACTGCTTTATGAAATTGTTTAAGTGGTCTCCCCACTTTGATATCAATGTCGAGTCTCATGTTATCCCAATATGGGTTTCTTTCCCTAATTTGCGTTCGCACCTTTTCTCCCATCGAGTGCTTCATGGCCTCGGTACCTTGTTTGCTCGGCCTCTGCGTACTGATAATGCCACATCAACTGGAACAAGGCCTTCTGTCACCTGCATTTTGTTGGAATTAGATGTTACCAGGCGCTATCCGGATCATGTGTGGCTTTATTCTGAGAAGATGGGATATGTTAAACAGGTGGTTATGGAGGAATTTCCATTTTATTGTTCTAATGTTGGTTGTCTGGTTTTACATCCCCATTTAGATGTTAATCCCGCGGTTACTGTAGAAATGTTACTTGATCAGAATTTGGCTATTTCTATAGGTAATTTGTCGGTTCATGAGGTTAATTTGACTGAGATTGTTCCTCTTGTTTGCGATGTTTTTTTGCCTGTTGAGTCTGTTGTTCTGTCCCTGGTGACGCCTATTGTTCATTTATTTGGCCATCTTATGGAGGTTCCTGTTAATTTAATATCTCATGAGGCATGAGGCTTTGGTTTCACATGTGGGTGGCAGTTCAGGGGTGAGTGTTAGGCGTCAAATAAATTGGCTTTAATGTTCGTTTGCTTCCTCCTCGGAGGTTGATGAAATTGAATGTTTAGATCAGCAGGATGTGCGAGTTGGAAATGAGGTTGGTAAACGTAGAAAGCAGAAAGCCAAGAAATAGCTTGTATGCTGTTTTTGTTTTGTTGTGTCCCTTGTTGGCTTATTATCTGCTACTGCCTCGATTATATATGTTTTTTTTTTTCTGGTCAATGATGTGGCTAGGGCTCACCACTCCAGATCTGTGGTTCGTTGGCAACCTTTGGTGGTATTTTTTGGAGCTTTCATTGCTGATGGTGATTTGTAATGGTGACGATGTTTTGCTCTTTCCCTCCTATGGACGGCCCTTACCTGGCTTCGAAGTGGTTGGAAGTCTTTGTTGATTACTGAGCCCGTTGACCTTTGCTGTCTTGTTTTGCCTTTTGGCCGTTTCAATTGTTGTCTCTCACTAAAAAAAAAGTTATATGATAAAAATAAAAAATACTAATATGTATGATTCCATGACAAAAATCAAAAATATAAATTAAAATATCGATAATTATTATTAAGAAACAACATCAAATAAAAAAAAATTGAAGATGAACTTAAGCGGGAAATAATACACAAATTAGATAGGCATCTAAATTATAAAATTTAAGAACATAAATTTTTGTATAGAAAAATAACTTAAAAAAACAATAAGAAAATAATCCTAAATAAAATCTAGATATCATAAAAATTTAAAAATAATTGTATATACAAATTGTAGAATTACATCATTTTTTAAAGCAAATTTTATTAGATAAAAGAACAATACAACACAAGGTCAAAATACATAAACACGCCAATGAAAATGAAAATACAGCCATAGAAATACAATTCTCGTTAGGGCCATATAGTCTGAAAAAAAAAAGTTAGACGGACTCTGATCGCCACCTGGTTGCCAGACATAGGCCATTCAAGGAGGAGTAAAATGAACCATCCAAAAAATAAAATCCAGCAAAACAGAAAATGAAAACCTCCACAAAGGTTGCCAACCAAGCCATGGCCATCCAAGGAATATGCAGGAAACCTGCTTCATCATTGTCCATACCCCAATTATGTGCAGCAACATAAGACAAACCCAAAAATAACCAACAAAGTCAAAACCAGGCAAATACCAAAAGGACTAGTCATTTCTTTAACACCATCAATATCCTCCCCATTACTCAAATCATTGGAATAATCCAGACCATCCGAAATTCGATCACCCTCAAACCTGTGACCCACATGAAAATCACATTGATGATCCTTCAAATCATCAGACAAAGCATTTACACTCTCATTAACATTGCCAATAGGATCATGGATTTCACTAGGATAAACAACAAGATTAGTTAAACCATTGTAAGGTTCATCAACATAAGGATCGGGCGCCACATCCTCGACACCATTCAATGGAGAAATCAAAGCCAACACAACAGTAGAATCCAACTTCAGTGATACATCCTAAGCCTCAATAGATATGACAGTACCCAAATCCAACGTTAATTTATCCACACCAGAGTCCTCACAATCAAGGCCAATAGGGGCCATAACCATAGGATCAGACGAAGCATTCGCAACACTAGGAAGCACATCCATGACTTCCCCACCCTCCGAGAACACACTATTAACCTTAATAATAGGCGGAGGAATAGCAGAAGAAGAACTAAGGTGAGGAAGCAAAATCTGACATTCCACCTTCGAATGACCCAAAGAACTGCAATGTGTACAATAAGCATGAAAATCTTCCAAAATCACAAACTGCGTGTAACCTACATTATCTAGACCAACCCAAATTTTATCAAGAAATTGTTTGATAACATCCAGTTCTACCAAAATGCGAGCAACAAACGGTCGCGAAATAGAAGAAGTCGTATTATCAATCTTTAAGGGTTTACCGAAAATGGAGTCAAGACCATGAAGAATACGCGGAGCAAAAATTTGAGGCTGAAGATTAGGAAAAGAGATTCAAATAGGGATGATAGGAGATTCAACCTCAATGTCCAAGGAAGGAGTCCATTTAACCAATTTCATATAGTAGTTAATTACTCACAAAATAAGACTAATGAGCAAAAATCCTACAGAAATCCATGTTGTTAAAGAGTTTAATCAGAACATTCTGTTGGTTTAGTAACAGAACATTCACCATTAAGTTTGAGGTTGAAGAAAAAATTTCTAATAGCATCAAGAGATGACCTCCGGCCAAGGAATTTACCAACAAGAGCAAATTCAAAAGGAACAACCAAAGAAAGGATTTCCGCTTCTGAAATCCATAAGGCCGACATACCACGATGGGAAGACACTTTAAGGTCAGGAAAAGAGACGGAAGGAGAAGACGCACCAGATAATGCTTCCTTAAAAGAAAGAGAAGCATATCCATTCAAAAAATTGGGATCTTTGAAACGAGGCGCCATAAATCCGATAAAAAAAAAAACAAGAACAAGCAACACAGGAAACGAGAACAACAAAGGGAAGGAGGAAACTTCCCTGAAGCACGCGAAGGTGCTCAACCATGTGTCCCAAGACGGAGCAAAACATCGGAGACAGGAGCGAGAACGAACCGCAAGAGGCGGCTAGGGCGAAGCCCTAGCACACCTCAAAGGCATCGAGGGAGAGGAGAGCTTGTGCTGAGATCTATCGACTTTTTCTAATACTCCTCGCATTTTGGACATCAATTTAAAATTAATAGAAATAGTGTGTGAGTGCCAATGAGTAGTGGCCGATGAGCATATTTTCTTAGGACGGACAAAATAGAATAAGGGACATAATATTTTTAAATTTTGAGTAAAAATATTTATTGAGAGGGACAAAATAGTTAAAAATCTTATTCTATTAAGGAAAAAAAATTCAGGATGAACAATTGCTCATCTTGAGCTTTTTGGAAATCTGCCTTTGAAGAACCTCAAGAACTTGTTTTTCAGAAAAAGATTATAACCAATAAATATATATTTATCAAAATAAATTTTTAGGGAAAAAAGCATATTAGAATGTCTTGAATAATTTTTTAATCCCAGTAGATTTTAAATTTTTACATTAGTTTTAAAAATTTGTATAATATAAATAAAAAAATAATCGATTTATATTTGTTCTGATTTCATAATAAATTAAATAATTTTAAAATTATTCAGATTATTTTCTTTGACGGAATATTATGATATAATTTTTTTTGGATCTTTAGCAATGGTCTGCCATCCCAATATTTTCAACCCTTCTAGTTATCATTAGTGCTTATAATTTTTTGAGAAATTAAAAGGTTTTATTTGGGACAACTTTCATACTGCTTAAGAAATAATAAGAAAGCTGTCTCAAACGAAGCTTAAAATTTTTTTTGAGACAATTTTTTGTTGCTTTATAAAACAATTTTTTTAGTTCAATATATATATTTTTTTAAATTTAAAATTTTTGAACTAAAATACTGTTGTAAAAAGCAGTATGAAAGATGTCTTATGCTTCATTTGATGACTTTCAAATTGCTTTTTAAAACAAATTTTGATTATAAAAATTTTAATTTTTATATTAAAAAAATTACTTAAAAAAGTAATAAGAGAGCCTTCACAAATGAAACCTAAGACTTTTGGGATGGATTTTTATTAAAGCAAATTTTTAGCAAACATTAAAAAAAAATTATAATAAAAAACTGTTTTAAAAAGTAATAATAAAAATGTCCCAAACTCTGCTTAGGCGGCTTATAATTGAGGTTGATACCAAAGGGTGGGTCCATTACTACACGAGAATCACATGGAAGCATTAAACTTAAATATCAAAATAATAATAATAATAATAATAATTAAAAATGACCGAATATCTTATCCTCATTTGGCAGTCGGTTTTCTATCTTGACTTTTTGTTTCTTAAGTTCGTTCACAATAATTTAACTAAAATTTTGATAGAAATAATCATATTTGAATTTAATTTATTTTATTTATTAGAAAATTATAAAGAAATCATTAATTTAGATATATAGTTTTTAAACTAAAATGTTTTAAAACTCAATTAATTACAAAAAAAATTAAATTACAGAATGAATTTAGGTTCTTTTGATTCTTTTATATGTTTTAAAAAAACTTGTATTGGAAAGCCCTGTATTACAAAAACTATGATTTAAAAAGTGAAATTCGGCTACAATATATTATATTAATACAATAAAAAAGTCAATTTCAAATGAGGGCTTATAGTTTGTTGGGACAGCGTACTGAGTTAATTTCTTTTCTTTGATAACCACATAATTTCATTTAATATATCTTTTTCCTCTATTACACTTTTCATAATTTTTTTGTCGTGAAAAAACGTTTTCTACCTAATAAAATTTTTCTCTATGCAAACTATTTATAAAAATTTATAGCCTTTCTATAAAACGTCCCTTAATCAAAACGTAGATTCTACGATAGAGCTCACAAGTTTTTAAATTTTTTTATAAAAATAATTGTAAAATTAATTATTATATATTATTGATCACTAATATTCCGGATACATTGAATTATTATAAGCTTAAAGTTTCTAATTTCTTTAAATAATGTAAATTTAATTATTTATTACCTTGATCTGAATTTCCTGCAAACATAATATATGATCATATAAAATAGAAAGAAAGTAATTTATTTTGAAAGCTGTTTGTGAATGGAGATTTGTTCCATTGATACACATTAATATAATGAAAATTTCCAAGCAATATCGAATCAAGAACAATGCATCACAGTTACATAGAATGCAAACGACATATTTTTAAAACTATTGTCATTATAAATATAACATTTTCTCTCACGTAATATGTCTGCAATTATAATCTAATGCATAGATTATTTATCTGTTTTCATGTCATGCATTTATCATATTCGATAATGTCTCAAAGGTACAAATCAACTATTTGCTCTTACGTACGATAAATCAGTCACTAATTAGTATTAATTATGTCATTATCACTGCTTAATTTAAAATTTTCTTTACAAAATAATTAAAAATTTATCCCAAACAAATCCTTAAGATTCATTAGAAGATGACTAATAAATTTTAATAAGATAATTATAAAATTGATTATGGGATAAATTTTTTTTTTTTTAAGTTGCTATAAAAGTAGCTTTCTAGTATATATTTTTTTGAAAGCAGTGAAAAAAAATAATGTCAAATAGAAATTATGAATTGCGATCTGAAGGGTAAAATATTGAGAAAACTATCCCAAAACAAACTTTAATGAACATTTTGATTTTATTACTACATGAAAAAAAATTCTAATTTAGGATATGTAGTGTAATTTTCAAACTAATGTTTTGTCTTTTATGACTTCCTTACCAGCTTCTATAAATAATTTTTAGTATAAAAATTAAATTTTTATGCAATAAAATTGTTTTAGGAAGCAATAAAAAAGTTGTCCCAAAAGAAGCCTAAAAATTCTATGTTTCATATTTTAAATTATTTCTAATATAAAATTTATATTTATAGCATTAACCTTATACCTTTTTTTATTGATAAAAAATTTTGTGAAACAAATTTTTTATTCTAATAATTAATAATAATAAATAATAATCCTTATACCTTTTTGTGCTAAATATGTGACTAAATGCAATTGCATAATTTTAAAATTTGAACTATGCTATAATTAAATGGCTGTTTAACATTTCTTTCAAATTTTCATTTTTGGAGACAGCAATTGCAATATAATAAATATAAAGATTTTCGATCTAAATAATTTTTTAAAATTTTTTAGAATAAAGCAAGTTTTTAAATTTAATAA